>NW_028234403.1:42939865-42959865 GCF_977035675.1 Penaeus japonicus
CACCTCTGATGCCACCACCGCGGTTGCAACCTTCGGAAGCTGTCGTATTCCCTTTGATTATTGCCATAATTCGGCACTCAGCTCTCCCGTTCCAGTCACTAATGTCACCATTAAGACGACCATCAGCAACCCTTCTGCCACCCAAGTCACGACTTCCGCCATGTCCTCTGTTGGCACACGCTCTGCCACCACTGGTACCACCATGTCCAGTCATTCCAGGGGGAAGCCCTGATTACTGAGGCCACTTCTAAATTACAGGTCGTGGGGAGAAGTCAGCTAATGCCTCGCCATTTCCCTCACGACCTCTGCTACCCAGACACTCGAAGCCTCCGTTTTGAAACAATTGAAACCTCACTCGACAGGCACTTTGATCAACTCTAAGACACACCCAAGTGTATGGATTCGCACTCCCAGAAGAGTGCTTCAGTCCGATCCTTAACAAGAAGGATCGCAGGCTCACACGCTTGATTTATGCCCGTTCGACTTTAGGGAAAATAACCCTGCGAACGACGCCAGCCCGCGGAAACATAGAGTGAAATCTCAGTGCAAACGTATGTCATGCGGAGAGTGGAATATTAAGTCGATTTATAATGAAGTCGGCGAACGTTGTCGTTTCTCTTCATAAAATATATATACAATATCGAGGGAATATATTATTTACTCTTCTTTTGATTATCAAGTCGTATAATGACCTATCATATGAATGCGAGTTCAGGTACAGTAAACACACGAGGGATTATCTGAATAGTAATGCACAGCTAAAATACGAACATGAATAAGGAAATAATAAACGTTGCGAGATGCTCAGTAATAGCGCAATAAGGCTCTGCAAAAACGAAGAAAGTGCAAGTGCCACAATTTCGTATTACTGCAGATACAACAATATTTCTATTTCTAGAATGAAAAAAAAAAAAAATCGGTATCAATATCCAGTTACACCGCTTACCACGATTGTTGTCAGTTGTCAGTAAATATGAATTCAGTGTAAGGAAGAAAAAGGGTCTAGGTGTTCATGTGAACATTATGGGTTGTATTTCATTAATATTATTTGCATGATCACGGTCATTTGCAACACTTCATTGCTAACACAACCCTCATTCGTATCATTAAGATGATACATCAATTTTAAACAACATAAATGCTGATGTTATTTGTCTTCTCAAATATTTGTCAATATGTCACTTACGTAAAATGTTGCCAAGAGTTGCTTTCATAAGGGAGCAGCTGTCTTTGTGCCTGTCTCAGTGGGCGTAACACGGACAATTTTACTTTTAAAATATTAATATCATTATCATCATTATCCCTGTTTTTAGTATTTATGTCCCACTCTTCACGGCCACATCTCCGCATATCTAATGCGAATACAAGAAAAGCCTCTAGATCTGGAGACGTCTCGCGTGGAGCTCCGGCCATTCCACAACCTGACCAACTGCTCCTTTGTGATAACAATGGGCGGCTCTCCCCACCTCCATTCACTGATAACATTGTCTCCCAAAAAATTGCTGCAAGACGGTTTTATTCATTATTCATGAAGAGTCCATTAATAAGGGCGTGTTTTCCCTTCTCGGTGTAACGAGCTTGTGATCTCCAGCGCTCGTCTAGATGGATGGCTCTATTACATTCGGGTTTCTTCTTCGGCGGAGGGGAGAGGGGAGAGGGGGGAGAAGGGAGGGGGCAGAATATTGTTGTGCGTGGGTGTAGGAGGGAGGTGTCACAGTGCCGTCGGATGATGCCACATTCCTCTTTTTCGGAGATTTATTACCCGACATAAGGTCCAAGGCAGAGATGGTCTGGCATTCCGCACTGTTCGTTACAGTGCCACGTCATGGATCGTGAATAGACGTAGTGCCGGAAGGAGCCAAAAGCGAAACATAGGAAGGACTAAGGAGGGAGGAGGGAGGAGCCAGTTGAGTGACGCAGACCACGACCCCAAAGTCCGCCTCACGTTCATTGAGAAACCCGAGGGAAGCCCCGCCCACTTCCATTGAGACCCCGCGTCCGAGGGTATAAGACGCTGAGACCCGGCTCGGCCTCCTTAGTAGTACCTGAGTAACCGCAGAGGAAGCGAGTACTTGTTGTGCGCGCCAGGCCTGCCAAGCTACCTGCCATACCCTCATTACCTGTCGCTACCTCTCATTACCTCCCACACGCTTAATTACCTTTTCGTACCGGACTCCACCGCTTGTGACTGTGAGTACTGTGTGACGCTGTCGTGAGCTACCTGCCACCACAGCGCCCTGCGGAAAAACCTGCACACGATGTTGGCCCAGCTCTCTTGTGACTTGTTACTGACGGTGTCGACGCTGGTGCTGCTAGCGCCCGAGCACGGCCACACCTCCAGACTCCCGGCGCTCGAACTCCCGTGGCAGCAGGAGGACCACCAACAGGTCCTCGACTCCAGCTCCTTCGACCAGATACCTGCCTATAAAGTCTTCTATCAGACAGGGGTGAGTACAGCAATGGCTTTTCTGGGTTTCCTATTCTATGCATTACCGTGATGTTTTACTGTCATTGCGTAGCTACTAGAGACTAGAGACTACTAGGGCTCCTTTATGGGTGAGCGAGGGAATAATGTTTGTCTATCTGTCATAGAGAGGAAGTCATCTAGTGCAATTAATGTTTGCTTAGTTACTTTACCACGTCCGTATACAGTGTAGCTTAACAAAATAAACAATGTGAAAATAGAATACTCATCATGGATCACATATCACTCGTCATCCAGTCCATAATATGAATAATATTGCTAGACATAAACTCGATCATAGAACGCAATAAAACGACAACGTGGGCGCTTGCATCACAGGGCCCCAAGCGGAAGTTGCAGTTGTCTATCGCGGTCTATATAATTAGTGTGTCATAGAAACAAGGGGGACGTAGTTTGTTTTGGCGCAGGTCGCCGGCATGGCAACTTGGGCACGAAAAAGCGTCAGTCAAGTTGGCTTCTTGGGACGTGTCACACTGCAACACGGGCAACACGCACTTCGGGATTTGTTGCTTTATGCACTTGCACAGGCGATGTCACCGAGAGCTTATCGCAAAATCTGCTCGATCGACGGGTGATCGCACGTTCTCGCCGATCGAATCCCGATTAAATTGATGGGGTTGCACGATGTGCGAAGTAGCGAGTTTTGTTTCTAAATAGGTCGGAGGGGGGGGGGGATAGGGGAGAGGATGGGAATGAGGGGGGAAGGGGCGAGGGGGGAAGGGGGAGGGGCCGCTTGGTTCTCGCTTGCTGTGCTGAATGAGATGAGGATCATGTCATTAGTGATGCTGATATTTGCTCAGATTGTTTATATATTATATTGCGATCATGACTTTGATTTTGATAACGAATAGCAATAAACGTGATGATAATGATGATGGTAATGCTAGTAACAATGATAGTGATGGTATTAATGATAATAAAGCTAATGTTATTGGATATTGTAGCTTTAATGATGGTGATAATGATATCACTAATGATGAGAATATCAATATTAATGATCGTAATAATCATGATAAACACAATAAGGATAATAATGGTAACCATAATAATAATATCAATAATGATAGTTATAATGATAATAATGAAAATGATACTAATAATAATGAAAGTAATAATAATACTAATAATACTAATACTACTACTAATAATGATGATAATAATAATAATGATAATAATAATAATGAAAATAATAATAATTATAATGTTGATATTTATAATCATGAAAATGGTAATGATAATGATGATGGTAATAAAAATAATGATATTGATAATAATAATAATAATAAAACAATTGATTTTGCTAACATCAATAATGTTAATCATACTAATAACTATTAATGATAGTGATAAAGAGTATCATGATAATATTGAAAACAAAAGTAATGATAATAGATGTCATAGTTTTGACAATGAAAACTATTATAACCATCTATCCAATTTTTATAGTATCAACAGCAAAGCTATCCTAACTGCAGCAAAAGTATTGTCATCATATTATATATATATATATATATATATATATATATATATTATATTATATATATATATATATAATATATATATATATATATATATATATATATGTATATATATATTATATATGTATATATATATATAAGTATATATATATGTATATATATGTATATATATATATGTATATGTATATGTATATGTATATGTATATGTGTATATATATATATATATATATATATATATATATATATATATATATATATATGTATGTATATATATATATATATATACACATGTACATCCTTTTAAGGTTTGAACAATGGTTTCAGTAACTGTCATTGCGAGGAATTTTATCATCACATCAAGTAATCTTACGAAATCCTTTACCTGTCTTAAGTATCTTTACAAGTATCATAAAAAGCGTTCTTTGCACACACTGCCATCATCACTCGTCATCACAAAAAACTAAGATAAAAATATCCTTCTACAACCCCAGTCTCCCTTCCTCTGACTTGTTCTCCCATGCTCTCTTTAAACAGTTAAGGTTGTAATAAATTGTGCAATAGTCATTAAAAGTACACGTGGTCGTGCTAGCGGCGCTGGTCGTTCCGCGTCTGCACACACACACACACACACACACACACACACACACACACACACACACACACACACACACACACACACACACACACACACACACACATACACACACACAGTCACACACACACACACACTAACACTTTTTTTTGTCAAGTCTTTGTCTACGATTGGGTCCTTCCCTTCACGAAGTTATTTTTTATGATTTATTATTCCTTGGTATTGCTGGTTCTGATTACGGGGACGGAGGGTTATGTGTGTGTTTTATCTTTGTTAGAAGGGAGGTCGTAGCCCCATCTTTTATCACCTCGATGTCTTTCTCTTGACAAAGGAGTTTATAGATTCTCTTTTTTATGTTATTTACTGTTCATTTCGTCTTGTGTCTTTTATTTTTATTATTTTTTTTTATATCTTTGTGGTCTTTTTTTTACATTGTCACTAAGGCTGATTATTTCATCTTGTGATACGCGATTCAGTTTTTATACTTACACGACCGTATTTTTCCTACTGCCGCTATCCTATCAAAAACCTCTACTTTGTTTCTCTTCTCCATTTTCGCTTTGGCTGCTCTTCCTACTTCTATGCCCCCCCCCCCACCCCAGCCTTGGTTCCCCTTCAGTGTTAGACCTACGTTATAAACACGTCCCTCTCCCCTCCTCGATCCTTCCTTATTATACTAAACCACTATAGCCGCAGCCTCCGCCAAGACCCCCTTCAAGCTGCTTATAATCCTCATTGTTGCCGGACTTAAGCCAACCTCCAGCTTACCGCAAGCTTAAGCTTACGGGTATCAACCTAGACTTTTCCTCGGCCGCGGGGTCGAGTTAAATCGGTCCGTAAAGCCACTGCCCCGAAAGGCGATTTCCATTTGACGAGATGGACCTTCCAATTTGCCTAACACCTGTTAGTTGGAACACAAGTCCGCAATGGGAGCTCTTTGGTTGAAAAAATCGAGATTTCTTTTCTAAGTTTTAGAGAAGCGGTTTTTTTTTGCTTCTTCAAATCACCCTGTCCCTTTCTTTCCGTTGTCATTTGCCTTGTACGTTCACCGGGTTCAACGAGGCCGAACGAAGATGCAAAGATCGTGTCCTTTCGGCCTCTCGTAGACACGAGGTAGGGGCTGAAGCGGAGGAGGAGGAGGAGGAGGAGGAGGAGGAGGGAGGGTGTATGGCGTCCCTGCGTATCACCTTCAGCTCGCTGCTACTAATACCGTAAGCCGATCCTTCCCCTTGTGATTCACTCAAGTAGAAGGTGAAGAACAGCCAAAAATGTTCTCTCAGTCCCATGTTCCGGAAGTATGCCGTCAAAGCACAGCCGTCTAATCAAAGGCTTTATTTTGCCGTGCGAGGCAAGAATTCTTCACGCTCGCAATAATCCCTCGACGTATCCCCAAGATTAAGGATTTAATATGAAGGATTCCGTGTCCGTTTGTGTGTCGGACTTGAGGGTTTGATTTTCGCGCCCTTCTCGGCGATCACGTAGCCGCCGCGGAAGAGTTGACAAGACGTGACATTCCTGTGCGATTTTTTGTGTGCTATTTGAATGTTTGTGCCGCGTCTTTGACGAAATTAAGAGACGGTGCATTTAATAGATAACTCAACGTATGTAGATTGCAGAATTGCATGCATGTCGGAAAATTAGTACGATAAAATGACATTATACGAAGAGGCGGCGATCGCGGTAGCGTTGGTCAGCGACTCAACGTTCAGAGGAAGTGAGCGCCGTCGTTGGGGCAGTAATCACCCACCAGCCTCATTATGCTCATATTTTACAAACTTTTATTTCGTGTATAGAACATTCCTGCCTGTTATCCTCCTCCTCAGCTCCGAGAAAAGGAAATCCTAATGGTCTAACGGTATTTTTCTCCCAATATTCCCAATGGTTGTTTCTACACCTGAACCATTTTGCGTAATCAAGTCGGGGGAAATTATATCTTATATAAATTTTCCCCCTGGACAGAAAAAAAATAAGCATAGATTTCTCAAGCAGAGAGTAAAAGTACAATGCTCAAGGGTCGCGGGACTGGGTGCATGGGAAAAAACTGAGTTCGGTTTCACTTGGCTTGTCAAGGGTGAAAAAAATGGAGATTCCCCGTAGTTCGCTGGGGATGGACGCACTGATCGGACAAAATGGTGGGATATTCGCGTGTGGGAAACAGACCTAGTGGATTTGTCCTTGAAGAGGATCATTTCAGTTAATTCGCGACGTGCAATTCATCAGAGCGTCAGACTTGGAAGGCGAGCTCACCGATTGACGTGTTTGGGGAAAAGAGCATCGATCCCGTTATACCTTTGGGATTACTTTTGGAAGTTTATGTTTGTTAACATGTTAGTGTTTCTTTATCAGAACAGACCACGTCTTGATATATCAAGATTAGTCAGAATGAGTCAGATAACTAATTTTGTTGAGGGATTGCTTTTTCAACATTATTAAAAAACTTCATACGTAATCCATCTAAGAGACGAGCAGAAGCTGCTATAATTAACTTATGGCGAAAAACACACAACTAACTCTTACCCATCAAGGTCTCTGCGGAGACACAGGTATGCCGTTGAATTGGCAGTTGCACAAGAGGTCATGCAATACTGCTGGGAGTCGGTAGTGCGTGAAGGCCTGCCAGAGTGACCTCATGCTGAATTGCTCATTTTGATTTAAGAAATAGCCTATGTGGCCTGTGATATTTTCTGCTTATTATTTTTTTTTTTGCTAAAGCTAATTAGCCTATTGTCGTTCGTAAGGAAACAAACGTTTGATTACAACTTTTAAAGCATAAAACACCCCATGAACTATAAGCACCTCAATGTGTTTCTTACATTTTTAGTCTCTTTTGTTTAATGTGCGTCTGTTTACTATTTGAAATTGCACACTTGGACCATACAGGCCTCCACCTCTCCGTACGCGTCACGTGACCCGAATCCCGCAGCATTATAAACATCTTTTATTTTCTGCCTCCGATCCTTTTGCTCAAATGCCATTTCCAAATATTGCTGCCTTTGCATTTGCTCACGTTTCCCCGATGCTGCTGCCTCTTAAAGCTTTAGAATTATAAGGTCTCGCTTCGTATCATCTCTGGCAACGACGGCGCTTGCCTCCCGACTCCTGCTTCGCCGTCTTCGTCCTCGTCCCTCCTCGTCACTCGGGTGTCTTGGAAGGGCTCGTAGGTATATTGAAACCTAATATTGTCGCTGAGACGTTGAAGGAAAAGTGATACCCTAGAAAACAGGCAAATAATCTTCTCTCACTTGTTTACCTGATGCACCTGTTCTACACTTCCCGACCGCACAACGCTCGCTCACCCCTCATGCATTAGCTCACTGTCCCTTGCTCTGTCACGGGGACGGACTTTACAATTTAAACCAAGGGCTAAAGTAAATGGTAAAACTCGGTCTTACGTCGCCTTGGTTTAGGCCGATCCTCGGGTGGAGGCGCCGAAAAGTTTCGCTCGCGGTTCGGGCTCCCGGCCTTTGTTCCCCCGTCCGCTCCTCTCTGATACCTGTCCCAAACGTGACGGACGTTCCCCCTGGCGATCGTGTGGCAAGTGTTAGCTGGAGGAGTGTGAGGTAGGGGAGGGAAGGAGGAGTAAGGGAAGGGGGTGGAGGGGTGACGCGCTGGGCTGCCCCGGGGTATGATGCCCTAGGGTATGACGGCCGGTAGGGCAGGAGCCTGGGCCGGACACCAGCCCTGACCGGCACCTGATACCCGCAGGCTCCTGTAACTCCCACCATTACCTATTATTAACTGTCAAGCAGCCGTCCAGCAGCGCTACCATTACTGGGCCAGCCAGTCGTTTGTACCCTGCCTGGCCCAGCCACCCTGCCCTGCCCACTGCCCTTCTGCTTATGTAATACCAGAGCAATCATTTCCTTGGTCGACGCATTAATAAATTGCCAGATAAGTTAATGTAGATTCGGATCTGAACACGCCTTTTACCGTCCTACCAATATGATATCAACACACTTGTCGCTCTAAATGGCAGAGACATCTTCATAAACATCAACATATTATAAACAATAACAAACTCCTTACACCTGGTTCCTAGTCAGAGGGAGGAGGAAGGCCTGAAGGTATATGCATGTGGCGCCAACGTCTCGCCAGCCTAAATGCATCCCGAGACTTCAGGAGTGAATGAAAAGAAAAGAAGAAACACCTCCAAAAAAACTCGATAAACACACCCCGACCCGAACGCCATCATAAAATGAGCAAAATCAGGGTTTAAAGGAGTGAATCAACCGAGCAGGAGCCATGGGGGACCTCGGCTATGTAAGGCCTAATTGGCTGCTCCACCCCGAAGTACTTGGGCAAGCTCCTGTGCGTGTTTGGCTGCCACTTACAAGGCTGAGTGAGATGGGGCTGCTGGGGGAAACGCCCGAAAGGAGGAGGAGGAGAAGCTTGTGGAGCTGGAGAAGGAGAAGGAGAAGGAGGAGGAGGAGGGGGAGAAAAAGAAGAAGAAGAAGGAGGGGGAGAAGAAAAAAAGAAAGAGAAGGGAGGAGGGAACAGCACTGGGGTGGAGACGCATAGGGCCGCACGGGTCACCCCAGGCTGTGGGGCGGGGCTGTGGGGGGAAGGGGGGGGAGCTTCGGTCACTCTAGCGCTACTGTCCGGCAGGTCCTTAGGCCGCAGGTCGTGGTCCGTATTAATAATTCGGATGTCTTGATACTCTGAAGTGAATCATAGGTTGTGTGTGTGTGTGTGTGTGTGTGTGTGTGTGTGTGTGTGTGTGTGTGTGTGTGTGTGTGTGTGTGTGTGTGTGTGTGTGTGTGTGTGTATGTATGTATGTATGTTTGTATAAATGAATACACACACACACATATATATATATGTATATATATATATATATATATATATATATATATATATATATATATATATATACACACACACACATATACATATATATATACACACACACACACACAAACGCACTCATACGCACTTATAATTGAATGTATGTATGCATATCCCCTCTATTGTAAATAACAAAGCTTATATCATATCATACTTCATCTTCTCTGTATGAGTTTCTTTTCTCTTATCTAATTTTCACTGATTCATCGTGACGTTCTTTCTGTGTCTTAACGGTCTTTCATTCTCGGTAATTACTTCCTCTCTCGCGGTCCTCTTGACTATCAAACTTATGTCTTCCCTCCTTCTTTCTTCTCCCCCTCTTCCTCCTCTTACCCTCTCCTCAGATCTGTCAAGCCATGAATGTATGTATGTGTGTAAGGGGGAAGTCTAAGGTAGTAAAATATAAACGAGGTATTGGATTTTTTTTTTTTACAGAGTAAGTTCTCTTATAAATGTTTCGAAAAGTTTCTTCATCGATCTGTTCGAATCTTTCCTCTTCATATCATTCTCCTTCGACTCTTAGTGTTAGTTCATCGCCATTATCGGCATCCTCAGCTTCAGACGTCAGAAGGGAAAAAAACTGACAGCGGTTACGAGGCATGTGTATGGAATGACGTAGTGTCTGAGAATGAATTCCGCGAGCTGCTTGTAGGCCCAAAGTCTGCCAACCTTCTTGACTCCGTCCGCGAATGGATGAAGCTGAAGATTGCGGGTGATTTATCTCCTCTGTGACACTTGATACAAATCTTCTTAATCGCGGTAATGAAGTGATTGTGAGTGGAGACAACAGCGCAGAGAGCAAAAAGCGTCTCTGTTACCACCACACTCTGCAGTGGGCAAACACATTAACATTTCGGACACTAATACCCCGGTAGAAAATACGATGTAAACACACGTATGTAATTTCATCGGCTACTGTCTCTGCGATATTAATACTTTCTCTTCATTTTGCCTTTGCAATACAGGATATTGTCACTAACTTGTAAGTATCCCCGCAACGACGAGTAGTGTAAATAAACAAAAGGTGTTTTATATGGTTGACTGTATGAAGTTGGGCAGGCTGGCGTCAGGGTGCCACATGGATCGAGTGCCGCCGCATACCTCTGACATACGCATGTTTGGCACTCGCACCTCTCCGCGCACTGCCAGGAACAAAGCAAATCCCACCTTATCAATCTACAGCCTTCATCTATCACATTTCTCGTGACAGTGTTGCCGGGTTGGCACTACCGACGTCTTTTGGCTCTAATGAAGGGGAAAGAGGAGAGGAGGGGACGCTTCAAGTAATGTGTGTATTGTCAAGTATTCATGACTCCTTCGGTATTGGCTACGAGCATTTAATTGTAAAAATGGTTTTCGTCCCCGCGCCGAGACTGTCTGATCTCTTGACACCACGTGTAAAGACGACAGGGAGATTCTTGCATGTAAACATTAGCTAGATATTGTCACAGCGTGGAAAAATTAGCGATGCTTGTTGGCACTATGAACGACTGTTTGGCGCCGCCACCTCACTTTCACTCTATCACACCCGCCCACAACACTACCCACATCGTGCTCCCCCCACACCCACACGCCACTTTACATCACGAACCGCGTCTACAACTATCTAGCCTTCACAATTCTACCTTATCGGAGCCCCCCAAACCCATCCTAAACTACATCTACAACTTGTAGAAGTTACCTGGTCTGTGTGTCTTTGATAGTGTGTTTCTGTGTATTTGTGTGTATGTTTGTGTGTGTGTGTTTGTATATGTGTGTATGTGTGTGTATGTGTGTGTTTGTGGCGGATGTGTATGTGTGTGCATTTATGTGTCTCTATGATTGAAACGAGGGTGAAGCTGGAGATCCTTGTAGTAACGGTAGGTGCGGGCGCCACTCTGCCGCTGCCCGGGGAAAGTTAGAGGGAGAGCTTCTGGTACTGAGTGTATCCAAGGTATCTGCGCCTCGGTCCACTGCCGCTGCTACGTGACGATACAGTATTTCGGAGACTGGCCGACAACGCTGAGATATATTTTAGGGGTATTTAAAAAATGGTAGACTCCGCCGAGGAGAAAAGGAAAATCGCGTGAAAAATGATCGCTGAAGCAGAAATTTTCAGGAGTTCACAGTAACCTTCACACATCCACCAACATTCCACGCTCTTTTTTTCTTCTTCGTCAACTCGGGAGTAAAGAGCCTTGAGAAATATTAACGCTATCATTAACAAGTTCATCAGAGGGACTTTTGAGATTTCTCCGCGACTCCCTTTCGTAAACAAGCAACGAGACAAAAGTCGCCAGCCGCGCCAGAACCCACCACCAATAGCAGCAGGAACAAGAGGAACAACAACAAGAGCTCGGGAGAAATGAATGGGGGTCTAACCATTAGCCACGGGTGAGTGAGTCGCCCGGGGTTGCAGCATGGTACAATTAGACGAACAAACAATCACCGGGCTCCAGAGATCTCATCACGGCGCTTCCATGCCTCCGCGCCAACGTCAGTCTCAGCTTCTACGCATTTTAAAAGTGGTATAATGACGACCTATGTACCAGAGGAGAGTTCCCGTGGCCTTACCCAGAGGAGCTGGAGGGAGAGGGGTGGGGGGTGGGGCACCGCGGAGGTGGGGGAGGTCGCTCAGGTAAGGTGTGTTGCCACAGTTCGCCAAGGGAGTAAGAGATTCTCTACTATCATTTTTAAGTGTGATTGCGGGTTTAAATTTGCCTTGTACGTGGCATGAAACCATTAGAATTGCTGTTAAAATATGAGACCAAAAGCCTGCGAGATATACAGGAGCTGCACTTGATATAGTTTACCTGGCCTTTTACAATTTATACAACATTCACTTTTCTTTAACTTCTCGTGCTCTCCTTTTTTTCTACAGGAGTTCCGATGACTAAACTCCTGCCTTTACGAATTAATACAACTGAACGTAAGGGATTATCAACATATCCATGTTTATAATTAATCATTTTCTTTATCGAGATTGATGAAAGTTCTGGATAGGAGACAGCGAAGCGTGGAGAGGAGACGGAGGAGGAGTAGGGGGGAGGAGGAGAAGGAGGAGGAGCAGGGGGGAGGAGGAGAAGGAGGGGAGGGGGTGGGCAGGGGGTAGAGAGTAGGAAGGTGAAGAGAGAAGGGGAGGGAGGAGAGTGAGGGAGGGTCGGGGGTTAAGGTGGGAGTGGGGGTAGGGGGTCACCAAACTAGTCGTAGCGGATTCATTCAGAATAATTCCATTCATCGTGGCGTTCATTCATTCAGGTGAGTCGGTGGGTGTTACAAGGGAGCGCGGGAGGGGGGGGGGGAGCCGCCGAGATCTGCCTGGAGAGAAGGTCGTGCTGCCTGGACTCGGGCTGTTTCATATCGCGGGGAGAAATTGCTCAACGATATGAGAGAGAGAGAGAGAGAGAGAGAGAGAGAGAGAGAGAGAGAGAGAGAGAGAGAGAGAGAGAGAGAGAATGTAAGATAGAAAGAGATAATGAGATAGAATGAAAGAGAGATGAGAGCGAGAGCAAGGTAGAAATAGAAAACGAGATAGAAAGAGCGAGAGAAAGAAGAGACTGAGAGCAAGATAGAGAGAGAGAGAGCGAGAGCAAGATAGAAAGAGAGAGAGAGAGAGAGAGAAGAGAGGGAGAGAGAGGAGAGAAAAAAGAAAAAGAAAAAGGCCCGCAGTAGCAGTTACGGTGTCGGGTCGAACCATATTTGGTCATGAGAGGGACTGCGAAGGCATGGAATGACTCAATTGATTAGCTTCTCGGTGCCAGTGAAAGAGCAACGACTAATCCTGCTGAATCGTTCCGCGGTCCTCCTTTGCGCCGCCTCGAAGGACCGCGGGGATCCGGCTCGGACTCGAAGGATGTGAACACCGGCGATCATCCTCGGTCTATATACATAATGGAGGAAGGCAGCCATTTTGGCGGAAACACGTCCCTTTTGGCGGGAAGGGGTCTGTTTAAGCGATACCTTGTTGGACGCGGCGGGAACGGGCGGCGATCTGCTGGGTGAGAAAGGTCGCCCGGTCCGGCCGGTAAAATCAGACCCGGTCAACCAGTATGGCGGGAACTGCAAGTCGGTTTGGCGCCTGGAAAAGCGGAGGTGACGGGATGGGCGGGTAGCGCTGGGGCTCTGCGGTCGGAGATGGGCGGCAGTCGGGGTGGGTGGTGTGGGTGGGTTGGCCTGGCGGTGGGTGACGGGGCACACACTCCCAAGGACACTAGCAACTCCGGGCTAGCAGGTGCAGCACGAGGTCTTACGTACATGTTGTCAGGGCCCCTTCCAAGGGCCTTGCTAATGGTCGAGTCGAAAGGCCAGTTTCCCCGAGAGCGAACGCCTTCCAACTCCCTCCGTGCTACACATCCCTCCCAGCGCCCGTTGTTGGACGCCCACGACAACCGCCACTACGCTTCCAGCCCTCGAACGACCATCCCGCCGGACGACCAAGAGGACCATCCACCCTAACACTTTCTTAAGATGTGTAGTTTCCGCTGCGGGCTCAACGGTCTCTCTCGCGGCGGAAGTCACCTGTTCGGCCGCGTTCACTCTCAGTCACTCTCAGCTGCTGCCGCCTTCTTCGAGTCCCTACCACTCTCAGGTTTAGTCACCATCCAGAGTCAGGTCGTCATACCACTCTTCGCTTCGACCAGGACCTCAGATGCTACCACAACTTAGCCATGCCGGACGCCTCGAGGAAGAAGTTGTGCGTTGTTTTTTCCATCGTCATCATATCTTTTTGAAATGTGGTCGCTCCACAGCTGATGCACCTCTGCGTCATCGCCGTCACATGCACAGTCCGTTCTCCTTCTCATCCTTCCCCCTCGGCGTCCCTCAAGCCCTAGATCCTGCGTCCACACTTCCTTCTTCACCCTTCAGCCATGTTTGCCTTCTTCTCCCTCCTCCTCCTCCTCCTCCTTCTCCTCCTCTTCCTCACCCTTTTGACCCCGCGGAGACCATTCCGTCGCACACTCATTCATTCATTTGTTCCAGCGTTCATTCATTTAGACAAACGTGTGCCGATCTCAAGGTTACGGCGCTGTTTGGTGTTCTTCTGGGTGTTCCCCAGTGTTCCCACGCGCTCTAGAACTTCCTTACCTGGAAGCATACACGTACATACTTACGTACACACGCACGCCAACACGCAGAAGAGCGAATACGAAATTCTTCGAAGTAGCCTGAGACTGACGAGCCGGTATTACCCAACACCGATTTATGTTCGCACAGCACATTGCATTCCTCCCTATGCCACGACGCAATAAGGGCTTCGAAGATTAAAAACACAGTCCACTCTTGCGCCTTTCTTCCTGTTCGCCTTTTATTCCATTCATTTGAATCTCGGCCGCAATTCTCGCCCTTATATGGTCACCGCGTACGAGCGAGCGTCTTCATGAGGGTTACGCCTCCTTGGTGCCGCTGTTCTTCAAGGTAATAATGGGAAGGATCACATAACTGGCATACCTGAGTCCGCACACACAGAGTGGCGCCTCGCACAACACATCGCTCGCCCCCACCCGCGCCTGCCTCCCGCCCGCCGCCCACGGCCGCCCACTCCGCTCACCCCAGCCAGGCGCCTCGCGCTGGAATCTTTAGGGCTGACGGGGCGGTTCAAAGGAAGATGAAAAGGGAAAGGAGGAGGGAAAAAAGGAAGATGGATATGCGAGGAAACGGGTAGCGTTAGGAGGACGGACGGCGGGAGATACGGATGGTGGGCGAGGAGGGCGCTGAGGGGGATGTGCGGAGGGAAAGCCGTCGGACTCCCTCACAATTTACCTGGTAATGTCATCGTTAAACCGAGGCGAGATTTATGCTGATGAGTTTAAATATGGTAATGGGACTTGAGGGGGAGGTAGGGTGGGGGTGACAGGGAAGGAAGGTAGGAGGGAAGCTTGACGGGGATTTTCGTGGTTCATCTCATCTCTCTCTCCCCCCCCCCTCTCTCTCTCTCTCTCTCTCTCTCCCTCCCTCCCTCCCTCCCTCCCTCCCCCCCTCCCTCTCTCTCTCTCTCTCTCTCTCTCTCTCTCTCTCTCTCTCTCTCTCTCTCTCTCTCTCTCTCTCTCTCTCTCTCTCTCTCTCTCTCTCTCTCTCTCTCATTCTCCTTATTTCTTAGACATTACCGACTCACACCAACTGACATTTACATCCCCATCTCATCCCATTTAACATTTACCTCATTGTCCGCACTTTCTAGCCTTCACATATGCGGCCATATGACGTGTCTCTCTGGCGCCATCACAGATGCCTCTTCTTTCTTATTTGCGAGCAGTACAAGCGACTATCGATGTTTCATTGCACGCGTTGATGTGCACTTTTGCATACTAACCAAGGAATGGCATTGGTTTTCGTCGCGTTTAGAAAGTAGACATTTAACTCTGTAGATTACTGCTGTCTTAGATATACTGGCTGTTCTTGATAGAATACCAATCGCAGCTAAAGCTTTCGAGGGAATATATGTCGTCGATGACACGCAACGTAGAGATTCTCGCCCAAGAGCTTCCGGTGGAAAGTCTTACATATACGCTCTCCCCCTTTCCCTTGCACCAAGAACACGCTTTATTCTTACCTGTATTACCTCTTAGGGCGTCTCTAATTTATCCTCGGGGCGGTGGTTGTAGTGGCCTAGGTGTGATAGCCCGGGATGGTAGCCCGAAACCCGCTGTGGGCAAGAGTTGGGTGTGTGGCGGCCCGGGCACGGCGGCGGTGGCGGCGGCGGCGTCGGAGAGGAGCCGTGGCGCCGCGCCGGGCAGGCCTGACGTGAAGATGGTGCGGCCACATTCTCCCCGCGCCCACGCTCGAACGGGACACTTTAAATGTGTCCACTCACCACAGATTTTAAGCCCTTGTTTGACTTTCGATTTTCGTCCCTGGCGTCAGTGTGTATGTGTTTAATGGCCCGCACGATTGGCGGCGCGAGTGAGGCGGCCCTGGCACCGTGGCCCCACGAGTCCTCGCACCGTGGGGAAGGTCGCGCCTTCAGGCTTTTGGTTTCATATGGACGGGGGGGGGGGGCACTTTCATATCGTCCCCTAAAATCAAAATGCATCCTACACGAATGTCCCAAAATGCATCCGTATTCTATCTTTTTTATTTATTTAATTTTATTTTTTTCCCTCTCTCTATTCGGGTATTTTAAAAGATTGAAAGTCCAGGAAGCCCAGAAATAGGAGCGTCCCTTCATTCAGCTCCTTTCAGCATCAGTACAGGTGACCTTATTCGCCTTTTCGAGCTCCTAAATTTCCACTTCAATTCGGATTCTGGCGAGTTTCCCACAAGAAGAATTATGTGGTGTGCTGCAAGTTCGAAAATAAGGAGGTGGGGAAAAAAATCTGGGATATCGGTTGTGGAGGAGTAAGGTAAATGCGGAAATACTCCTGTTCATTTCTCTCTCTCTGTCTCCTGTCTGTTTGTCTAGCTGTTTGTGTGCCTTTCTTCTGTCTCTCTCTCATTTTGTCTCTCTCTCATTCATTCTCTCTCTCTCTCTCTCTCTCTCTCTCTCTCTCTCTCTCTCTCTCTCTCTCTCTCTCTCTCTCTCTCTCTCTCTCTTTCTCTCTCTCTCTCTGCATCTTTCCCTCTCTCCCTGCCCCTCCCCACATGAAGGAGGACCCACTACGGCGCCAGCCCACATAACTAACTCCCCCCGTCCAACTAAGCGACCTTCGCCGTCTCCTGTCCCCCTCCCTCCCCCTCCCCCTACCCCTCTCCCCTTACCCTCCTGCCCTTCACATCCCTCAAGCCCTCCCTTCCTTCGCCCTTTGCCCTACAACCTCCGTCAATTTCTTTTCCTTCTCTCAGTTCCCTCTTCAACACTGCCTCTCTCTCTCTCTCTCTCTCTCTCTCTCTCTCTCTCTCTCTCTCTCTCTCTCTCTCTCTCTCTCTCTCTCTCTCTCTCTCTCTCTCTCTCTCTCTCTCTCTCTCTCTCTCTCTCTCTCTCTCTCTCTCTCTCTCTCTCT
This sequence comes from Penaeus japonicus, assembly GCF_977035675.1. NCBI lineage: Eukaryota > Metazoa > Arthropoda > Malacostraca > Decapoda > Penaeidae > Penaeus > Penaeus japonicus. Next base: position 42,957,182 of record NW_028234403.1, read on the forward strand.
CTCTCTCTCTCTCTCCTTCATCTTTTGCTCGAAGCTCTCCTCGCTCATTTTTTTCCTTTTTATCGTTCACATTCTCCGCCCCGAGTTATTATGCGCGTCTTTTTATCTCCCTCAGACAGCGGGATTGAGTCGCCGTTTGATATTGGTTTCACTAACTGATAATTTGATTGTTTTTCTCTCTTGTTTTATGCGATGGGAGTTGATAGCTGGGCACAGCAAGAGCACAGTGGCCAATTCTGTAACCCGGTCTCCTCCATACTTGTTTTTGTCGCCGCTGGGACAAACATCGGTGGCTGAACGTAGATTTTTATTTTTTTGTGTAAACCTTTTGCGATCACTTGTTTTCTCTTGACTGTCCGAGAAATGTTTCTTTGGAGATGAAGACTTTTCTGAGAATCGATGATATGTTTCCCTTTTGTCTTCGTGTAATGATGTAGTTTTTCTTTTTCTTCGATTCGAATGTAGTGATTTTTTTTCCTCGGAACTGCTTATTATTTTTCAAGAATCGATATTGTGCTTCACTCTTGCGTCTGTATAACGATGGGAAAGTTTACGATACCATAACGGGCATCGATCGCGACTTAATGCTTTTCTCTTGCCGTAGATCCTCGACTTTATATATAGTTCATCATGACCGCGGCTTTTTAAATCCGCGTTGATGATCATATTGGTCGCGGACCAGTGTAAACAGATGTATCCAGCTCAGCCCATTCATTCATTCCCTCCCCCCCCTACCCATCCCTGACGACCCTACCCTACCGCCCCCTCCCCCACCCAAACCACCCGGCCCCTTCCATTCTTGCGCGTGGGAAAATTTACGTTGCCAGGATGTTTCCCCGGCCGCCCATTCATTCATTCATTGGGCGCGACCTGGGTGAACCATGAGGCTTGAACTTGACCCCACACTTCCAGGGCGCGATCTTGGAACCAGAGGATTGTGAAGGGGGGTGTGAAGGGGGAGGGAAGGGGGGGGAGGGGGAAGGAAAGGGTGACAAGGAAGGGAAGGGGAGACCTTTAATGATGGAATAAGTACCAGCTTAACGCCACGTCGGTCAGGTGTAGAGGGGGCGGGGGAAAGGGTGAGGGGAGGGGGGCAAAGGGCGGTTTTGCGGTGTAGAACACGGTATCATTGTAACCATCATTATTAACGTTCTTCTTGAATTACAGGCCAAAAACAAAAAAAAAAAATAAAAAAAATAGTGATTGATAATCATGGCATAAAGGAATGCTTGAAGGATATGCGAAGGACTTCGGGAAAATTCGATCGCATTGTTTCTACGATTGTTCTCCGACTGACGTGAAAGCAAATAGAAAAAATAAGAGACATCACTAGCGGTCCTGAGGTTATATATCGGCTGGTATAGATGTACAAGTATGCGTACAAGAAAGTTGTGCGTGTACGCACGAGAAGTTGTGGTGCGGCCAGGCGGGAAGAGGGGCGTGTGGGGTCATGGGGGTCACAGGGGGTCGTGACTCCTACCCCACACCCCCCTCCGCTACCAAATGAGAGGAAATCAACCATTTTAATGGGAAAATGCGTCCGGATCACGGCTGCCTTCGTAGAAAATACGGGTAAAATAAAGCAGCAGCTGAGCAACACCCTCCAGTGGAGTATCTGTGGCCTCCGAGGAAGCGCTTAAGCTGATGAGGCGCCCCGGGCCGTGCGTCTGTTTCCCTCGCCGAGTGTCATGCCAGGGGCATGGAAGACGACGGGTTGATATAATAATGATACTTATCGCCGCTGATGCTGCGGTAAAAATATATCATCGGTGAGACGAGTGTGCGTGCGTGACTGTCGCAGCACCGCCATCAACCCTCAGCATCTCTCTCCACCCATCACAGACCTCATCTCGGCTTCCGGCCCCGCGGGCATCCTCTGTACGGAGAAATCGTGTCAGCCTCTCTGCTACTGCTGCTCCTCCCTCCCCTCACTTGCCCTTATCATTATTACCATCATTAACGCCACCATTATCATAATCATCATCGCCAAGCCCTCATTACCGCAAGCAAGTCGGTTTGTTGTACCAAAACTCCCGGAGCGTCCACTCTAACGAGGGTCAAAATTGACGCTTTCTTAAGCGTAGTGTAACTGTTCTTCTAAAGCGTTTTGTGCGTCAGTATATGTTAGTGTTCGCCACACACGCGAGGAACATCACGTTGTTGCTTATTTTACCTAACTGAATTAATACTTTTACGTTTCATTACTAAATCTTTGCGTTTTTTCTCTCCGCAGAAGAGTGAGGAGGACCTGCCAGTGTGCTCACCATGGTCCGTTTGCAACAAGGTCGACACGTACGACTCCCCGCGGGTGGAACGCCAGTGCAGGTGTCCCTCTGGCCAGACTTGCAGCGCCTCCCTCACGTCCTCCGACGGACACACCATCACCGACAAGAACCGCCAGTTCAAGGTAAGCTTACTAATGCAGAGCAATCTCTTGTCAACGCGAACTGTCGTGGAATCCAGATCATTACCAATAAAAGGCTCCAATCATGTGTAACATTTTGAATATCACGCAACAGAAGAAGATATAAAAATGAACGAGTTGACACTCCAGGGCAACCATTTTAATCGAACATCATTTTCCTTCGCCAGCTGTGTGAACCCATCAAGAAACTGCCCAAGTGTCGCTACTTCCGCGATGTCACATGGACTTTCATCACTTACCCGGACAACGTGACGCAGCA
>NW_028234403.1:42977365-42984865 GCF_977035675.1 Penaeus japonicus
GAGTGGAATAAACTTTATGTTAACATGCACTCCAAAGTTTGTGATAAGATAAGATAAGATAAGATAAGAAAAAAAAAAAAAAAAAAAAAAAAAAAAAAAAAAAAAAAAAAAAAAAAAAAAATATATATATATATATATATATATAAATATATATATATATATATATATATATATATATCCCACCAATTAATTCAAAATAGTTTTCAAGTCTCCACTTGTCAACACTTTACTATCTGAAGTTTATGAAATATAACCTTATATACAAAACATTAAATATACATCATTACACAGTGAAATCTATTTAGAAGATCTAACATTAAACATTTACAAGTATGTATGAACCTTCATATTGTGTTGTATTACATTGCTGGTGACCGCTAAGAAATTGGAATACCAACAACACATGATTATGACTGTACACGTCTCTACAATTATTGCTAGCTATTTACATAGGAAACCAGGAGTGCTCTATTTCTTTCTATACAATAACAGTTGGGATGCAATGATTCACAAGGAATGCTCCATCCTTATTATATATTTCTAATTCACAAAGGTAATCAAATCATAACAAAAACGTTACAAAGGAGAAGAGTTTTCAATACACTTTCTGAGTAATTTGGAATACTATCTCTTGTCATATGCCTCATGACATCTCCAGCACTGAAGGCCTATGTCATTAATATACAAAATATACATTTTTTTGTAATACATTTGTGTAATTTCTGAAAAGAGGTTAAAATATATTCCAAAAGAGAGAATTCCATTTCCACTACATAACTACTATTGCAGCACATAGCTTTCATAGTTGTAGAGTAAAAGATGAGCTTAGATGAGGAGGAAAAGAAAAAGGATGAGTTAGAAGAAGAGGAGGTGAAGAAGAAGCTGGAGGGGGAAGATGAAGAATAGAAAGAGGAAGAGCAGAAGCAGGAAAGCAGCTATTTTTCTTCCTAATACAACAGACTATGTTTTTTTTCCTATAAATTCCTATTTCATAACTATTTTACTGTGTTTCAGCAAGATATTGTTGATACACTACAGGAGTCAGGAGTGAAATCCTTGAACTGTGAGAAAACAGATATCTGGAAAAAAATAATCGCATTAATCTATAATAAATCACAAATCTTAACTGAGAATAAATGTAACGAAATGTAATGCTGTATACAGCATAACAAAATTACAGGGAGATATCACACAATTTTAAAATATTAGAATAATAATGCAATCTCTCTATACAAACCTTATCCCTCAGCTGATGAGCTAAATGTAAAGCTGTTGTAAAACATACAAGCACAGGGCTAAGCCATGGCACAGCACATTCAGCCTGGACACTCTCAAACTTCATGGTTCCAGCAGCATTGGAAAGGTGATATACAGCAAGTACTAGTTTGTGAGCTTGAATGTAAAAGCTTACGGCCAAATCTCCTGGCAGAGGTGGCGTCAGGGATTTCTGTCAAAAAATGAAAGGAATGCAGTCAACGATATTTAGTAAAGTGCATCACCAGATAAAAATAACATTATCATGGCAAATCTGTACATAGATACACTGTGGTCTTATATCTACCATGTTTCTGCTGCTTAGAAGTTCATCAATCGTCTTTTTCCGAGGAATGAGAAGGCTGCTACGACCAGTCTGCAACATCTTGATCAGCTGACCCAACACATTCAACACCTCACTGCTTGTCCTTTGCAGATTCAAAATAGAAAGAAATGCTAATTCAGCCATCAAGGTACATTGAATGATATATTATTGCATAATATTCACACGATTAAGACTTCCTGTACAGTAATGAATCTATTGGGGTCTATGTTCACTATAAATTATCAGCAATAATCTTATGCTTCAAGAAATATAAACGGATATCAAATGAATAGATTTAAAGTATTTATTGAAAGAACAGATCAAAATGTTTAATATCAATGCTTTCTTACATATATTTTCAAAAATAATAAAAAAAGTTTATCAACTGTTATAAAAAAATTACTGATCATATTAATTAAACTCTCCATCACTAATAACTTCTTCAGCTTTGATTGTTTACTGTAATTCACTTTCAAAAATAGATTTCCTACTTACTTAAAAGAGTTACTAGCTCCATGTCCTTGCAAGAACTGTATTGCAAGCTGCAAAAAGTTCCCCGCATCTTGAATCTGTTGTATCCGCCAAGGTGCATCTGGTGTCACACTGGTGCGGTGTACCTGGTTTTGGTGTTTGGCCACCTTCATGTTGATGTCCTGTAGAACAGTGTATGTTATTACTACTGTTAAGTGTCTACATGGAAAGCTTTTTGCATTTGAAAAGTACAAAATCTGATATTAAATTTCATATACTGATTTGGGAAGTAACTTTAACCCAATCACGATAGATGAATTCATTTCACATCATCAGAATATTTCTGATAACATAGATGATGTCCCAATTAGTTCAATTTGTATATATACATTATAGTTGCTTTTGTCTATACAATTTCATCTTGACTTTATGAAACAAACAAAAAAAAACTTTTTGTCATTCCTTAGAATATGGTGGGTGAAAATCACTCTCAGAGGTTCAGTGTGGTCTCTTGCCCCAGATTATTTTCTGGTGGGAAGCTGTACTTGCTTGTTATATTACCGATTGGAGTGGAATTAAGCAAATATCCCCCCCTCCCTTGTCATGAATGGGTTTAAGCTCATCTGAACATTAAAATCTACAGATGATTGTCAAACTTTCCTACAAGCTTGACCATGTTATCTAAAATATATATATATATATATATCTCCACATTCTTTCTATGCTTGACTTACTGCCTGGCTAATGGTGTCTCCTGTCACAGTGACTACACACTTGACCTGGTCCTGTGTGCTATGTGCAGCTGTTGACATGATGAACTTCTCTTGCTTGACAGCAGTCTCGTTACCACACAGTGGGACCGGGAAGTGAGTGCAGCATTCCTGAAAGATGGATACATGACTGAATACATTGGCAGTACTATAGGAATGATTATAGTAAAAAACTAATAAGCAATAACTGATGAATACTATGAATAGTTCTACCAGGCATTCATCTTACTTGTCCTGGCATGTATATACCATTTACAAATTTTCAAGAGATCTTCCAAAATATTACTTTTGTCCTAACATATTGAATAATACATATAGATTTATCATAAAACATGACTTATCATACAATGTGTTTTTATAAGTATATGTTTTAAAATGCTGAATGTATGATTATTTTTTTTTGATGAGCTCATTACTGACAAAGTGAAACATGACTATAATATTACACTGTGCATTAAAATGAACTTGCAGTATCTATAATTTTCATTTTTGTTCCATTTTTCTTTACTTTTCTTCTCATTTTTTGCAGAATCTCCGACAGATAATTTTATAAACAATAATAATGAATTAAGAACAATACATATAGATATGTGATTTAAATAACTCCATTCATAATAAACATTCATGCCTTTCATATAACAGAAAGAAAACAAACAAACAAAGAATGAACTTCCAAATCACTAAACATGAACAGCAAATTTTTGGAAAATTGTGGGGTATTATAACAGCATTTTCAACCTGGCATATCATTCAAATGTATTATAATCACATCACAGGAATATAATTGTTAAATATATTTGGGTACAGTTGAACCAGCAGAAAAGTATTATTTTCTAAAATTGTCAATAAACTTCAGAAAGACAAACTGTTTTTATCTAAACCAGGAAAACAAACAAACCCAGTTATGTTGGTATATGGATGAGAAATAGATCAACTAAGACTAGAAAGTATCTTCCTATGTAGGAGTTTCTTGGGACTTCACCATTACTGCAAGGATTTCACCAAAGTAAAAATACGAGGAAATGCTGCACTATAACTTACAATGCGGAAGTCTGCGTTGCTTATAAGGGGTTCTGACTCATAATGCAAATGTCATATGGCACTACATGTAAATAATCTCCAAAAGTAAAGTTTTTACACAAACTACGTCATATTCTAACTGGTAATAGCTAAATCAAAATACCAATGAACAATTTCTTGTAGATTTCTGCATATGAACAGTTCACCACCATCAGTTTCCACTTAGAAACTGGGCTGGTGGAGAGATGGGGGGAGGCAAATCACACAGAAACCTTCATTGAAAGTGTTAACAGTCACTTTCACTCTTGAAAGGGTGAAAACTCTTTAGTCAAGTATAAAAGTGCCTTCCTTACCTTAAGAACTTGCATCACCTGTGTAAAAACCCTTGGCACCTCCTCGCTGAGCACCCAATCAAACTCCTGTTGCTGTGAAAGGAAAGAGGGGATTCAGTATGAATGTATCAGATCTTAGCTTATTCGTGGAAAGAGTTATATGAGAAATAGGTAGTAGATTAATGTTATGTGGAAAGGGGCATATGATAGATTCAACAATTTCCATTTATTATACCATTAATGCCTATCAATCTGACTATTTTTCTAACACACCCTAAATTCCAAAGCCAAAGAAATAAAGCAAAAAAAGACTTAAATAATTTATCTTTAAGGAATATGCTCTATACAAAAATGTTAGTTAATATCTTTTAATTAACATATATCAAAATTTAATCAAATAAGACACTGCACTTATTTCAATAGAGTAAAAGTAGAAGAAGATAAAAAAGACGTTCAATAATTCACAAAATAGCTAAGAAGAAACAAACCATGATTATCACGTACATTGTTTGTAAACGTCTCTGGTGATTTATCATCAAATAAGGGATCATTCAAGCCCTATCCTACCAAAACATATGTGGCTGAAGTTTGTTGGCTTTTCCCGAACTCCAAAGGTTCCAAAAATGATTGTCAGGCCCTACCTGAAAATCCTGATGACCCACACTTTCCTAACTGTTGCTTAGGGGTATATATATATGACATGAAGGAACTGCTTCCAAAATAATGTTCAAATTCACTTGAATCACAATGAAAATTGTTGGCAAAGTTATTCTAATGAAAAAAAATTCTCTTTCAATTTGTGATACCTGTCATAGAAGAAAAATGTCACTGATTTGTTTGTATGTACAGTATATAGAAAACTGTGATTTTACCATGTATATTTTGGCAAGTTAGAGCTGTCAACCTTCCTGGTAATATATTGTGAAATAAGGATCCATTCCACACTTCACTCTTACTGAATATATGTAGGGGATGTTGGCCCGTGGAAAAACAAGAAGTGTAGAGGCCATGGCATCATTTCATGCAGTCATGTTCTAAACAATTACCAACTCTTTATTCTGTAAATTGCAAGGGTGATCTCAGTTTCTAACTGCCTGAATGCCAAAGGAAAGGAAAAGGAATGTTGCATTTATCATAATAAACACCATAACAGTAATTTACTTAGTAATTTTTAAAAATAGGCCCATACTGAGTGATGCCGTGGCACCTGCATTCTAGTAAAGGCCAAAAAACCTTCCCGATGTATATTCAGCAAGATGGAGTTTGAACTAGGCTTTGAAGATAAATGACCAGGGAGATTGACAAGATCAATTGGTGTATAAATGGTGAAGGACTGTTCCCTTTCTTGGAAGAGTGTAAAGCAAGGAGGCTACGGCATCATGTAAACCTTACTATGAGAGCATAGATTTACTTACTCTGATAAGAGATTATGGTGTCTATGCACATAATTTTTTTTCTACACCTAATAATATTATTTGACATGTTCTTTTTGGTCATTACCTTTCTTTTCTATCTTCATGCAGTCCTATTCTGAACATTTACTATTTTTTCAAAGAATAAAGTTTCTTAGTAACAGCCTGTGTTTATTGTGAATTTCAAAAAAAGATTGAACTGTTTGTCAGGAAGGGATATTACCAATGCCACGGCCACCAGCCAGACATTACAGGGACGGGGAAAGTGTTTTTACCGCACTCTGGTCTCGACCAATAAGTATTTTTCCACTTTACGTTTTAGAGTGTTCTTAAAAAAAAAAAAAAAAAAAAAAAAAAATTTGCTTCAGCCCTCAAAAGCATCAAAAGAATTGACCTTTAAAAATTTTTTTATCAATTGGGTAACTATTACAGTCAAAATTATATGCCCTTGCATATTCTGGCAAGCAATCTGTGGTAGTTGTATGTTTAACCCTAAGCTATCATAAAGCCAACATCACTTACTTGACACTGCAACTATCCCTGCAAATATTATATGATATTTCATAATAACACCAAACATCATTGCAATTTTGCATCTGCAACAGAAGCTAACATCAATATAAAAACAAATAATTTAATGACATATTCCTGTGCCTTCATTCTGATGTTCCATCACTTTCCTTAAAATTTTGGCATTCCCCCAAGAATGGCTCTAGTAAAGCCACTTCTAGTCATTATGTTATTGATAAAACCAAAATGTATGATATGTTAGTTTACTTATTATGCTCTAATAACTTACACCAAACAAACTAAAACCTCAACTGAGAAGCGATCAATACCATAATCTACCAATTTTGACTAGGGCAGAGTTCTTTGGGTCCTAATTCGATTTGACTCTTTGATATGAACAAGCTGTTGATTAAAGATTAACAATTCTTCTAAACTATATTATTACCATGCCATTCAAATAGGTCCAAAATACCTCAAACAACTAAATACTTAACCCAAGTTTCATGCTCATTCTGATGAACAGATATTACAAAGCGAAAACATGCATCTCGGGAGTTAAAATATACCTTCTCTAAGTACATCCAACAAATCCATACACTGTCATTATCAAACTCACCAACAGGGCCAGCTCTCCTCTGTCACTAATCCAAGCATATTGGATAATTTCTCTCCTTAACTCCTCTCGAACACGTCTACTCCGCGAATCATCTGTCAAGATCAGATGATGCACACCTCATGTATCCTCAGTTGTAGTACGAACTCTTGGCAGAGTTGCACTAATATTAGATGGTCTTTGTGCCCATTATATTCTCTATTATATTAACTTTATAAAGCTTTCTTTGTCCATTTGTATATTTCTAAACTTGTTCTCTTGTTATATTTGCTATAATCGTTCATCTTTACTTTGAAAATATTTTCTTATCTCTGTTTGTTATTATTGACGAACGGTATTCCTTTAATTGTCGTTATCTCTTTATCAAGTGATATATCTTCAATGATATAAAACCCATCAGCAAATAGTTTATATTTTTGCTTCAGACCTCAAAAGCATCAAAAGAATTTGAACTTAAAAGATTTGTATAAATTGGGGTACTTGACTGTCAAATAATTAGCCTTGCCATATTCTGGCAAGTAATCTGTGGTAGTTGTATATTGACCTATGCTAGCATAAAGGCCACAGCAACTGACTGACACTGCAAATATTGTTTATGATATTTCATAATATCAACAATCTGCATTTGCATTTTGCATCTGCAACAGAAGCTAACATCAACATAAAAACAAAGCAATTTAATGACAGTATTCCTGTGCCTTATAGCTGTGGTTCGATCTCTTTCTAAATTTTGCAGTCCCCCAAGATGACTCTAGCATAAGCCATTTCTAGGGCTTATGTTAGGAATTAAACC
>NW_028234403.1:42994865-43004865 GCF_977035675.1 Penaeus japonicus
AGTTGTGCTATTTGAAAATGATTATCATAATGTGAGAAAAAATGGACTGCCAACTCGCCTTTATACTGAGTCAAAAGTGGACGTTTTTGGGAACAGATCCTTCTTTTATGATATATTCGTTTTTTTTTCATCACGATTAATGCGTTCATCACTCCGTTTCCTAAGCATGATGAAAAATTCGGAATGTTCCCACCTCTTGCCTCTTCAGTCTTTTCATATTTACACTTTAACGGTATATATATACATGCATACATACATACGTATAAAAAAAAAAAAAAAAAAAAAAAAAAAAAAAAAAAAAAAAAAAAAAAAATATATATATATATATATATATATATATATATATATATATATATATATATATATATATATATATATATATGGGTGGCTTTCGCTTGCTTCTAATCCGGTAGTTGTCCCGCATCATCTACGTGGCACACGATTACAGGGTAGTCTGGAGCACATTACGATTTATATGCAGAAATAATAATGTTAAAAAGAAAAGTTAACTTAATTTCTTGATTCTAAAGGTGATAGAAGAAATCACAAGAAAGGAGGGAGTCTTACAACTGAAAGCAACAAGAAACTTTTTTTTTTTTTCTTGAAAGAAAATATAGATTATCAAGACCTTTTAAAGGTAAAGATACATTGTGAACTATAGTGAACTGTAGGGAAGTATCTATCAAATTACCGTCTCACTTGAACCATTTACTGGTTGTTTGGCTATGTCTTCGCAAACTTAAAAAGGATGAAAAAAGAATATACTGATCGTGTACGACTCATATGTCTTCGATTCGCTCCCTAAAAGCTTTCAGAAAGCTCTATATCATCATGAACTGTATTATTTCATTAAGTTTAAAGCGAAGTCTAAGTCTGTGATCAAAGCTTGGCTTAGAAATATAGAAAATCATTAAAGAGTCTCTCTCTCTCTCTTTTCACACTTTATTTAACACAAATACATGGTGATGAAAGTAGCTGTGCACAAGTTTATATCCGTGCTCGTGCACACATGCAAAGCTAAAGGAAGTATTGCTTAATGATTCCTATCTAAAAGCTACCTATCTCAGTTTCATATACATATTACATAAATGCATATATTTTCCTTATCACCGTTATCAAAAGGAGTGTGATGTTACATACATACACATACATAAAGATTATGCAAATACAAGACACATAAACATATGTGTGAGCTAAGTGTTGTAGAGTAACCAATTATTTGCTGCTTGTTTTAATATTTTGTATTGATCTGAAGGAAGTTAAGTCTAGAGAAGCAGAAAACTTATTCCATAGACGGGTGAAGTGAAGCAAAAACGATCGCTGGTGCAGGGATGTCCTGGATCTCTGTACTTATACGCTGAACTCGCTAGCAGCTTGACTTCTTGTGCTGTAAGTTGGTGTTTTCATCTTAGGGGTCTCAGCCATGGCTTCTTTTGAAAGGTGTCTTTGCAGAATACTGTGAGGCCAGCTACATCTCTCCTATTCTGTAATGATGCTGAAGGCTGGGTTGGGACATTTTCACCTGCACAGCTGTTTATCAACCGACTAGCACGGTGATCTACCTTGTTCAAAAGTTGTAAATAGGACAGACAGGCCTGTGAGTTGAAGAGAATCCTTCATCCTTTTACTTCAAGGAGAGGAGCTATTCGCCGCAGCGCTGATAGCTTCCCAGCTCCTTTTCTGGCGAGATCCTTAATATGGCTTTGTCAAACTTCATTCCAAGTATGTCCAGTATGTCTGCGTTTTCTATCTCGATGTCGTTCATTGATTGAGAGCCTGATTGTGCAGTTGCTTTTATGCTGAGCAATGTGCATCATTTCAGTTTTTACCTGCAGCAAACGTGACTTGCCAAAGTTGTTTCCAGGCGGTTAAACTTGTTAAACGCTGCTGCAGTATTCTTTCAACTTCATTTAATTTCATGAAAAGATATTCTTCATGAGAAGAGTATTGTACAATCATCTGCATATGCATATGATTATGGGACAAGATCAAGTAGGTCATTAAAGTAAATATTCCACAACAAAGGTCCTAGAGCACTACCCTGTGAAACGCTTGCGTCAGTGAGAAACTCCTGAGAAGTTGCGCCCTTACACCCTACATGTAAGGAACGACATCGAAAATAGTCTCCTAGCAGTTTAAGTAACATATCATTTATTCCATTTGCTTTGCACTTGGCCAGAAGACCATCATGCCAGACTCTGTCAAAGGCTCCAGCGATGTCAAGTGCAATGATGCAGGTGATCATCTGATCATTCAGAACTTTGTGCCATGTAGATGAAAGGTTCAGGAGAAGGTCTGCTGCTGACCGACCCTTTCTGAAGCCGAACTGCCTTTTGTTGAGAAGACAGTGGTCCTGCAGACATTGGGTCAGTTGCTTAAAGATAATTATCTCCAGTATCTTGCCAGTGTTGGAGAGAAGCGACACAGGACGGTAGTTTCCCACTTCACAGCGTTCCTTCCTTCTATATATGGAAACCACTCTCGCCTTCTTCCAAAGTTTAGGTCATTTGCCTTGTGCAATGCATTCTTGGAAAAAAATTGACAGGGGATGTGTCAATTCATTTAAGCATTGCTTTAGGAAATATGGACAGATGTTGTCAGGCACCGAAGACTTATTTGTGTCCACTTCCTGGAAGATATATTTCACCATATGTTGGGCGACATTTATGTCTGAAGACGATGGAATGTTCGTTCTGGCAGGAAAGGTCTATACCAGGTTATATATCCTGACAGACGTCTATAGTTTTGAGCAACGTAGTCATTTAAAAATGTTTCAACAATTGCAACAGTATCAAGTTTGAATTTGTTAATATATCCATGTGTTAAGTCAGACAGCATCTTAAGTTTCCTTTTATTCATGATGTAAAAGATTGCTGTTATTGACTTCCTATAAATCCAGGGTCAGTGAACGGTTGCTGGCTGTACGTTCCCTGCAAGGATGCTCTGCTAACCAGAGGGGGTTTATAGGAATTGTATACATGTGGTTGCAATGCTCGATGGATTTGGAAGAAATGAAGGGGAGCGGAATTTTGATTTGTCTGTGAAGTTACAAGGGAATTCACTAACAGTTTTTGTCTCTTAAAGTTCCTCTTTTCCCGACAGTTATGTTCTGAGTATCCCTTTCTATCACAAAACTGACACTGCAATTTACACTCTGAGGAGTGTCCTCGTCCTCTACAAGTAGAACCAAAAGGTTTAAAGTCCCTCGTATGGTTGGTACCAGTTTGAATAACAGGTGTTTTCTTTGGCTGTGATGGCCAGTTGCCTCGCTCTGGGGCTTTAGTATCCCCGTATCTCTCTCTCTCTCTCTCTCTCTCAATCTCTCTCTTTTTATCTCTCTCTTGCTTTATTGCTCTCTCTCTCTCTCTCTCTCTCTCTCTCTCTCTCTCTCTCTCTCTCTCTCTCTCCCTCTCGCTCTCCCCTCCTCTCTCTCTTTCTGTCTCACTCACTCACTCTCTTTCTCCCTCTCTCTCTCTCAGTTGCTCTATCGCTCTCTCTCTCTATCTTTCTCTCCCCCCCCTCTCTCTCTCTGTCAGTCTGTCTCTCTCTCTCTCTCTCTCTCTCTCTGTCTCTTTCTCTCCCCCTCCTCTCTCTATCTTTCTCTCCCCTCTCTCTCTCTGTCAGTCTGTCTCTCTCTCTCTGTCTCTTTCTCTCTCCCCCCCTCTCTCTGTCTTTCTCTCTCTCTCTCCCTCCCTCTTCCTCTCCCCCCTCTCTTTCTTTCTCTCTCTCTCTGTCTCTCTTTCTATCTTTCTCTCCCCTCCTCTCTCTCTCTCTCTCTGTCTCTCTCTCTCTCTCCCCCCCCCCTCTCTCTCTCTCTCTGTCTCTCTCTCTCTCTCTCTCTTTCTCTCTCACTCTCTCTGTCTGTCTTTCTCCCTCTCTGTCTCTTTCTCTCTATCTTTCTCTGTCTGTCTGTGTGTCTGTCTCTCTCTCTCTCTCTCTCTCTCTCTCTCTCTCTCTCTTTCTGTCTTTCTCTCTCTATCTGTCTTTCTCTCTCTGTCTCTGTCTGTCTGTCTCTATCTCTCTCTCTGTCCTTCTCTCTGTCTGTCTGTCTCTCTCTTTCTCTCTCTCTTTCTGTCTTTCTCCCTTTATCTGTCTTTCTCTCTCTGTCTCTGTTTCTCTCTCTCTCTGTCTGTCTGTCCCTCTCTCTCTCTCTCTCTCTCTAGCTCTCTGTCTCTCTCTCTTTTAATCTAATCCTATTCATTATCATTACTAAGATTATCAGTCTACCATTAACTTTGAGTAATTATCCCTAATATCATCACTGACATTTTCATTCCTTTTCGTTTTCTAATCATTATTATTGTGTTTCTTATCATAACTGTTTTGATAACTATCATTGATATTGTTATCATTGTTATGATCTTTCTGCATGATTTCTATTTTTCAGCATCATTAGCATTTGCATAACTATTGCATAACTATCATTGTTTTTAAATTCATATCCTTGTTATTACCACTATCGTCCTTAATAATGCAATTGCTGTCATTGCTTTTATTACCAATGTCAATTTTGTTGTTGATAACATTATCATTATTTGCATTGGCATTCATCATTACTGCTATTATCATTAACCCATTGCGTACGGGTGTCATGACATACATGACGTAGGAGCTTTGGCCTGACGACGGGCGTCATGACGTACAAGACGTTCGGGGATTTTGGATCATTGTGCTATTTTATTTTGCTATGAAAAAGGAATGAGTGATGATGGCTACTGCAGTCCTAATTACTATAATTACCGTAATATCGTGCAAGCTTAACGTCCAAAACCTAGATGGCACCACTTTTTTCTAGCACCAGCAGGTGAGAGAGCCTTGAATGGCACCCATCCACGGTCTCTAGCATGCACTGTCTCTATAGAGCGATGGCACACACTAAGTTGATGAACCCTTGCTCGAAAGTACCGCCGATGAAGGATGTGCAGGCAGAACGAGAAGAGGAAGGTGACTCAATCCATACCCAGTGTCTAAAATGTGCTCCTGTGCCAATATGGATGTCTTTCACTGTGGCACTCACAGTCACAAGCACAGGTTTCATTCCTCTTCCCTACCTCTTCTTGTTATCTTTATTGTAGGTGGTTATATGTTTCGTATTCGTTCATGACAGCACAAAAATACGAAAAAATAAAGTTGCCTTTTGTCCTCCCATAAAACAGCAATACTTCTATCACATTGAGTATAAAGAAAATAATGAGCTAATATGGATAACATACTACAATTTTAGTCAACTGCAGCACTGATAGAGCCTGTCATACGGCACATATAAGTCTCTAAACTCAATAAAACACACAAAAAAATAAAACACAAAAACCGCTCTAGTTTTACAATGAATGACTGAAAAAGATTTGGATGCTTCAAATTATATTGCTTCAAGTGGTCTCTCTCTAAAATAAAACCTATCCTGGAGGCTGGGCAAGCAAATTTATCTCCGTCTGCAATGGGTTAATGGTATCAGTATCATTACCATTTCCATAAATCTTATTATAAAATCATTATCATTATTATCATAATTATCGTTATCGTTATTATTATCATTGTTGTTGTTATCATGATTTTTTTTTTTTTACTTTTATCATTGTTACTATCCTCACTGTCATGATCGTTACTATCATTGTGTAATTCTCGTTACTATTATCATTACCATCATTATGATGACAATCAGCATATAAAAATTTGGTTCTTATTTTTCACTGATATTATCTCTCCCATCTTTATCGATAAAGTACTGATGGTGTACCGTTATCACTGCCATTACAATGTTCAATATTAAGACTGACATGACTATTATTATGATCTCAATTAATATTCTTACAAGTATTATCATTACCCTTGTCATTTTCGTTCTTTCTGTTGATAGCAGTATATCGCTGTGCTCATTATCAGTGTTATTATCATTATCATTAGCCTCCAATGGTTCAATTATTACGTATTGAAAGTAGGCGATAAAATTACTTCATAATGACTTTTGTCATTTACATAAAATAATTTCTGATACTTTACCACGCTTCGATATACTAGCTATGGTCCTTTTATATTGTTATAACAGATAAAAGCGTTAACCTTAAGTTCTATTAGACATTCTTCAAACAGCGAGCCGTGTTTATATCCTGCTTTAGCGGAGGTAGAGAGAGAGAGAAAGAGAGAGAGAGAGAGAGAGAGAGAGAGAGAGAGAGAGAGAGAGAGAGAGAGAGAGAGAGAGAGAAAGAAAGAAAGAGAGAAAGAGAGAGAGAGAAAGAGATAGATAGATAGATAGATAGATAGATAGATAGAGAGAGAGAGAGAGATTGAGAGAAAGAGAGGAAGAGAGAAAGAGAGAAAGAGAGAGAGAGAGAGAGAGAGAGAGAGAGAGGGAGAGAGAAAGAGAGGGAGAGAGAGAGAGAGAGAGAGACAGAGAGAGAGAGACAGAGAGAAAGAAAGAAAGAAAAACGAGAGAAAGTAAATGGACGAGAACGAGAGAGCAGGTCCCCATCAAATACATCATTTAACAATAACAGACTATATAGTGCATACTGATTTTTTTCCTTACAATGGTCTCTCTTCGAGTACCAAAAGAGTTTATTCGAGATTTATAGTGCTAAATGAAGGCCGACAGCTTATTTAGTGTTCGGCTTTAGATATTCCAAAGTTGTATGAGTGATTCTAGTGCAGCAGGAGCGGATGATATTCACTGATTCTTCTTTTATTCATATATATATATATATATATATATATATATATATATATGTATAATATATATATGTATATGTATATATGTATATATATATGTATATATATGTATATATATATATATTTGTATATATATATATGCATATATATATATATATATATGTATATACATGTATATATATATGTATATACAACATGTATATCATATATAACATATATATATATATATATATAGACTATATAATATATAATATATATATACACATATATATACTATATGTGTGATGTATATATTATATATATAAAATAATATATATATATATATCAATAAGACTATACAGAATATAATTATATGCACTAAGTTATAATATATATATATATATATATACAATATATGTATATGTATATATATGTATATATATACATATATCATATTATATATATATATATATATATAAATATACCTATAAATACTATATATATATCCATGTATGTAATAAAATAATATATCATATATATATATAATATATATAATATATAATATATTATAGTTTATATAATATATAACACACATTACACACCACACATACCACCACAACACATCATTATGTATATATATTATAACTCAATATAATAATATATATATATATATATATATACTAAAATATATATACTATACAAACTACATGTGTAGAGTATATATATATCACTATATATAATGAATACATATATATAGTTATATAAATACATGTATCACATATGTACAGTAAATATATGTAATATAATATCTATATATAAATTATATAAATATATACTATATAATATATAATATAAAATACTATATATAATACACACACACACACACATATACAGTACCCAAATAAAATACTACAATATATACTATATAATATATATATATATATATATATATATATATACAAATACAATATTAATAAGATTATAATGATTATATATACCACACACACACACGATCATATAATATATATATATAATATATATATACTATATATAATATAATATAATATATAATATACATGGCAGTATGTATATATCACAGTATATATATATATTATATATATATATATATATATATCTATATATAATATATATAAATATAAACATATGTATGTATATACATGTATATATAAATATGGTATATATATACATATCATAATATATATATATATATATATAAATATTATATATATATTTTTTTTCTTTTCTTGAAAAAAAACATAGATTATCAAAACCTTTTAAATATAAAGGTACATTGTGAACTATAGTACACTGTAGGAAAACATCTATCAAAATACCGTCTCACCTGGACCATTTACTGGTTCTTTGGCTGTCTTCGGAAACTTAAAAAAGGATGAAAAAAATATACTGATCGTGTCCATAAAAACTTTCTATAAGCTCTATATCATCATGAACTATATTATTTCATTAAGTTTAAAGCGAAGTCTAAGTCTGTGATCAAAGCTTGGCTTAGAAATATAGAAAATCAATAAAGGGTCTCTCTCTCTCTCTCTTTTTTCACACTTTATTTAACACAAATACATGGTGATGAAAGTAGCTGTGCACAAGTTTATATCCGTGCTCGTGCACACATGCAAAGCTAAAGGAAGTATTGCTTAATGATTCCTTTCTAAAAGCTACCTATCTCAGTTTCATATACATATTACATAAATGCATATATTTTCCTTATCACCGTTATCAAAAGGGATGTGAAGTTATATACATATATATACATAAAGGTTATGTAAATAAAAGACACATAAACATATGTGTGAGCTAAGTGTTGTAGAGTAACCAATTATTTGCTGCTTGTTTAATATTTTGTATTGATCTGAAGTAAGTTAAGTTTAGAGAAGCAGAAAACTTATTCCATAGACGGGTGAAGTGAGGCAGGAACGATCGCTGGCGCAGGGAAAAAAAACAAAAACAACAACAATAGGAAAGTGGAGAATGTAGATTCTCGAAAGAAGAAGAAGCGGACGAAGAACTAAGATGGCAGCTAGCTACCTAAAAAGAAATACTAGGAGAAGATGATAACAGGTGGGGGGCGTAACCCCATGCTCGTCCTAACGAATGGGCAATCAGTACAGTTGCAAGCTATGTCACTTTCACCTGCACAGCTGTTTATCAACCGACTAGCACGGTGATCTACCTTGTCCAAAAGTTGTAAATAGGACAGACAGGCCTGTGAGTTGAAGAGAATCCTTCATCCTTTTACTTCAAGGAGAGGAGCTATTCGCCGCAGCGCTGATAGCTTCCCAGCTCCTTTTCTGGCGAGATCCTTAATATGGCTTTGTCAAACTTCATTCCAAGTATGTCCAGTATGTCTGCATTTTCTATCTCGATGTCGTTCATTGATTGAGAGCCTGATTGTGCAGTTGCTTTTATGCTGAGCAATGTGCATCATTTCAGTTTTTACCTGCAGCAAACGTGACTTGCCAAAGTTGTTTCCAGGCGGTTAAACTTGTTAAACGCTGCTGCAGTATTCTTTCAACTTCATTTAATTTCATGAAAAGATATTCTTCATGAGAAGAGTATTGTACAATCATCTGCATATGCAGATGATTATGGGACAAGATCAAGTAGGTCATTAAAGTAAATATTCCACAACAAAGGTCCTAGAGCACTTCCCTGTGAAACGCTTGCGCCAGTGAGAAACTCCTGAGAAGTTGCGCCCTTACACCCTACATGTAAGGAACGACATCGAAAATAGTCTCCTAGCAGTTTAAGTAGCATATTATTTATTCCATTTGCTTTGCACTTGGCCAGAAGACCATCATGCCAGACTCTGTCAAAGGCTCCAGCGATGTCAAGTGCAATGATGCAGGTGATCATCTGATCATTCAGAACTTTGTGCCATGTAGATGAAAGGTTCAGGAGAAGGTCTGCTGCT
Organism: Penaeus japonicus; assembly: GCF_977035675.1. Taxonomy (NCBI): domain Eukaryota; kingdom Metazoa; phylum Arthropoda; class Malacostraca; order Decapoda; family Penaeidae; genus Penaeus; species Penaeus japonicus. The sequence continues at coordinate 43,004,461 of NW_028234403.1, forward strand.
GACCGACCCTTTCTGAAGCCGAACTGCCTTTTGTTGAGAAGACAGTGGTCCTGCAGACATTGGGTCAGTTGCTTAAAGATAATTATCTCCAGTATCTTGCCAGTGTTGGAGAGAAGCGACACAGGACGGTAGTTTCCCACTTCACAGCGTTCCTTCCTTCTATATATGGAAACCACTCTCGCCTTCTTCCAAAGTTTAGGTCATTTGCCTTGTGCAATGCATTCCTGGAAAAGAATTGACAGGGGATGTGTCAACTCATTTACGCATTGCTTTAGGAAATATGGACAGATGTTGTCAGGCACCGAAGACTTATTTGTGTCCACTTCCTGGAAGATATATTTCACCATATGTTGGGCGACATTTATGTCTGAAGACGATGGAATGTTCGTTCTGACAGGAAAGGTC
>NW_028234403.1:43009865-43022365 GCF_977035675.1 Penaeus japonicus
ACTGCTGAAGATGTAGAGGTATGTTTATGTGAGGTAGGGGGTAGGGTTAGGTGCATGTAGGCGCTTGTAAGTGAGCCTGAGGATTTGTGTGTATCCACGTTGTTACATGTGCAGCTTTAGGGAATTGGATATAAAGTTTCTGGGAAGCATTTCATGTGCATATGGGCTGGCTCTAAAATTGATATTGATTTTAGGCCTATCCCTTTTTTCGAGTACTAAATCATTCTGAAAATAAACAAACTTATAAAGGTATTCGCTCATGGTTCCTCCGATGGAGCAAAGATATTTAAACACTTATGTAGAGACCAATACATAAAGACCCCCCCACCCCCGTTTCGGTGACTTAAGAGTATCCAGAGTAAATGGAGTACAGAGCATTTTAAGATATACAGGTTACTTTATGCAGTACGTCAACGCATAAAAAAATCATAGCTCGATAGATGAAATATCAGTAAAGGAAACTCGTGATCCCAAAGGACAAAACTAGATTCGAACAAATTGAAATTAATCGTTTTCCCAAATATTGGTATTCTCTTGCTGCGCAAACACCCTGAGGCTACAGCAAAGCGATGTAAATAAATCATTTTTTAATATTCTTTGGTTCCCAGAGCTCTTATAAGAAAAGATCTCCTCTTTTATAGCTTTGTTGTAAATGCCAAGAACATATAAAGCGCCATATTACAAGTCTATAGATCAACAAGATGTGCTTATATCTTTTGGCTTGCTGACTTTATAAAATCTATACATCCCCGACCACCTGCGATTGCTCCGTCAAACCACCTGCCAGAAGTTGGATAGCTTTCCACTCGGATCGTGGCATGAAACAGATGCATGGGCGAGATTGAATGTCACAGCGGTGTCAGTTATCAATCAGTCGAGGGAAAAAAAATGTGTTAGGATCTTACCCAAGGTATGCTGTGCTATCCACACGCACACACTCGGTCTCTCTCTCTCTCTCTCTAATCACACACACACACACGCACACACATGCACACACACGCACAAACAGAGCTGTACTATTGTTACTATTCCTATGTAGACGCTCAATTTAATCATCATGTGCTGCTGTCCTAAATATTGAGTACATGATTCTATACCTTACCGTGCGTCAGTGGCAGAACACTGGCTTTGCAACTGTGAGCTTTCAGGTTCTCCCTCGACCAGCCCTTCACGGCACTGGCATCAGCTTGGGTGGGAGTCGAGGAGGAAAGGACCTGGCTAGTGGATACCCTGCCGAATCATCGTAAAAATTGTTCCTCTACGGACATCTACGTGAATATGAGAGCAACAGTTAGCCTCTCTCTTCTCAACAAGGAAGCACTAGTCTTAGTGATCCAATGCCTATCGCTTAATAAAATTGGTATCTCGAAAACGATATCAGGAGGAACACATACATCAATTGTTCTTTTTAGTCTATAATCTACCAGAGATATTTGTCATGATTTATTGAATGATTTACTGTATTGATTTGGATTTATATCTGTATGTCAACTATTATTTTTCGTTTCAGTGAGTGTGCTGCTCTTAAAGTAAAACGATTCATAACTGTAATAAAACAGATTTGGCAATCATGTCTACTGATATATTTGATAGAAAACTACACAAAATATACTTGCTGGTTTCTTTTTCGTGACATGTGCTCTAAACAATACCTTTAGAAACAAATGACCTTGATATTTTTTTTCACCGTACGTGCTACCACTCATATCACTGAACTAATTCCCGATAGTTAGGAATTCCTGGTCCTCTTAGATGAATCCTGGAAATCTGCTTGTTAGAATTTTATGCCATGGAATTTGCATATCAATTCCGATAACGCTTAAAGTCCAGATCATGAATGTCTACATTGTTGTTCTGCACTGGCTATAAACGCATCTATCAAATGTGAAAATATATGAGTGTAAATGATTCATTCAAATTCAACGTTTGTCGCAGTGAATCTTGTTCATTATCATTTCGATCTGGTATTGATTCCTTTAGAAACGACCATGTAGGAAGACAAGTCGTGAAACGTTATTGTCACGATAATTACAATTAATTAACGTAACCGTATATAAATAAATATAATTATCTATATACAAAAATACGTATATTAGCGAATGTAAGGTGTGACTGCTGTATGGTCGAGTAAAGGGTGGTTATCCTCGTTAGTGTATGTAAATATTCCCGCGGGTAAGAAAGCTTAGACATAACTAGCAAATGTCTTATTGGCGGTAGCAACTTTCTTAGGCCTAAGCGACTGCATAGGAAGAGAGATCGCTGTTCACCACCGGCTGAAAAGGACGTGCTTTTGACCCTTTTGGCTGCTTTCCTTAGAAAATCCAGATACAGATATATCTACATATAAACATATATATAAAGTGCTGAAAACTAAGTAACGAAATTATAGGATAAATAAACAAGTACTGAACTTATAAGGCTTGGGTTGTGCAGTGCGAACTTTGAAATGATTCGTTATACGTGACTGAGTATTGTGAAATAAATATCGGTGAAATTACTACTTTGACATGACTTTGTGAAGTGACTGTGCTACTATAGTGATAGGATTACCATGTAATGCGAAAGGTGAGTGAGTGGGGTGATTGTGTAGGGCATCATTCATTAAATGATAATGTATTGTGTGCATAGTGAATAATAAATAATAAATGTTATTTCTTGCATTTATCTTTCCGTTAATTATAAATCGTCAGTGGCTCGCAGTTTCCTTTCTCAATAGACGAGAATAAAACTATAATAAAGTAATATTGCAGACCTTAAAATAATAAATTAAGAAGAAAGTAATATTGCAATCACACTGGTTATATGGAAAAGTGATAAATATATTCCATTATAATTAATTGCTCTGAAATAAACATAAATTCCTGAGTAAAAGTGTGACAATGGCGCCCAACGTGGGGCCACTGATGGTAATCTAAATTAAATTAGGTGGATAAATGTTGCATAAATGTTGCATGTAGTGATATAACTGACTTAAGAATCATATCATTGTAAATTATTGTAACTTCGCAGAATTTTGACTCGTTAATTCGTACGGTTAGGCTTATAAGCAATCGCTTTACTTCGTTGCCGTGGTTTTGTAAATGGGTACTTAATTATTTTTCATTATTCTCTAGCACACATTTCATTCACTTTCATCATTAGCTAGACGTCAGTGGCACAGACGAACCGAAATTAAGAACAATAATCAGTGAATACATAGAATTCGTACGTTGGTAAATTTTCCGAACAACGCCGCGTTACGAAATACCACAAAAGTGGTATCGATGGATTCCTCTCAACCTCTACTATTCATATATAGTGAAATTAATGAGCGCTTGCACCCCTGGACCCCACAATCTGGGTCCCGATAGTAGGGGAGGGCATGAAGTAGATCAGGGAAATTGCGGGGTAAAATATGAATGCCGGCCATATTTCGTATGCAAAATCTTAACCAATTACCTACCTAACTTTGCTTAGGTTTGAAGTTTGCCCTAGCCAAGGACCCCCCACCCCCTTTTTTTTAAGGCACTTCGTGCTACCTCGTGCTACTTCGGTATCACGAAAACCTTAACCCAACTACCTACCTCACTTTGCCTAGTTTTGAAGTCAGCCTTTGCGAAGAGGGAGCTACGCCCCCCTGTGGATCTCCCCTATTCAGGGCACTTCGTGATACTTATGATGCGTAATTAGTCCTGTAGATGAAAATGCCGCGACACGGATAACCCTCACACTGCGCCATGATGACAGCAACTGAGTCTTCGTCTCATATATTCCTCAGGATAGGAAACTAGGACCGATGATGACGCGACCACTCAATAGAGGGCACTCTATAATTATACTGTAAATAATGGGGAATATTGCGCCATCTGTTGAGAGAACATAACAGCACATGCAGGTAATTCCTTGGGGGTTTCCAGTCCACAGCTTGCTACTATCCGTAAATACGTAAATACAGCCATGTTTAAATTTCAGGGCGAGGATGGTGGATTTGGGATATCTCGCCCAAGGTATGTTGCACGAAGTGCCCTAAAAAGAGGGGGGGCGAAGCCCCCCTTTGGCTAGGGATTAATTCAAAACTAGGCAAAGTTAGGTAGGTCATTGGGTTAAGATATTGCAAGCGAAATATGCTCCGAAGTAGGACGAGGTAGCACGAAGTGCCTTAAAAAGTGAGACCCAGATTGTGGGGTCCAGGGGTGCAAGCACTCATTAATTTCACTATATATGAATAGTAGAGGTTGAGAGGAATCCATCGATACCACTCTTGTGGTATTTCGTAACGCGGCGTTGTTCGGAAAATTTACCGTGCAGGACAAGCAGCGCGAACTTCGTGCGGAGCGCAGAGAGCGGGAGGATCGTGAACGCGAGTTTGCGGCCGCGCAAGCGATGCGGGAACACGAAATCCAGATGGCGGAGTTAAATTTTAAGCACAAATTGGAAGTTCTTAAAGCTACGCCGCCCACACCCGTGGATCCCCCTAAGACGAAGTTGCCGATGTTTCCTGACGAGGCAGAGCAGGTGGAGTCGTACTTCCTCGTACTCGAGAGGGTTGCAGCCGATCACGGGTGGGACGAGAAAACGATGTTTCTGCAGCTCGTTACACACCTCCAGGGTCACAGCTTGGACATATATCACCGCACAGAAGTGGAAGGTAATTTGACATACGCCGAGTTAAAGGATGCTCTGTTGAGTGCTTATGCTGTCACTCTTGAGCAGGCTCGCTGCAGGTTTCAGGAGGCTCACCTTGGCGAGCGGGAGACCTGCAAGCTTTTCGTCACTCGTCTCTCTCATCTCTTCAAGACCTGGCACAGACTGAGTAACTTGTCTGACACCAAGGAAGGCATCAGGGAGCTCATTCTTGTTACTCAGCTGCTCGCTTCACTGCCCAAGGGACTGCGAGCTCAGCTGAGAATGAATAAAGTTACAAGCTTGGCGGAGACAGCGGACGTAGCAGACGGATGGTTCTCTGCATACGGCTACAACTTTAGGGCCAAGAAAGAGGGAGAAAGAAAGCAAGAGTCAAAGAAACCTACCATAAGAACTGCCGGTGATCGCAGGGACGCAAAACCCGAATTAAAATCTTCCGATATGGCGAAATCGTCGTCGGGAGAGCAGAAGTATCAGCCCTTCAATATGCCACGAAAGGGAAGTGAAAAGAAGCCGTTCTACCAGTCTACACACTCTGCTACAGTGAACAGTACTCAAGAACAGGAGGAGCCAGCTGTACTTATGTCTGGCCTGGCACTCGGCCACCATGTACTCTGTGCCAGCTCTCCTGTTACTCGGTCTTCAGCAACCAGTAAGAGGTTGTGTACTGGTTAGGGTTTAGTCCAGGGTCGCAGAGCAGTTATCATGCGAGACTCTGGCTCTACAGGCTGCGTAGTGAGGAAAAGGTATGTAAAAAGAAAGGATTATACTGGCAAAAACGTTCATGTTACAATGATTGATGGTTCGTGAGGCAAAAGTTTTCTGCCAGTCCCCTTACTTTACAAGCACTGTGACTGCGGCTGTGATGGACAGCCCCGCCTTCGATTTTGTCCTGGGCAATGTGCCTGGAGCCACTATGGTCCCGGCAAGCGAAGTCCAGACCCAGACGCAGGAGGAAGGAGGCAAGGACGCGATGACACAAACGGCAGAGGAGAATGGGCCTCCTGCACGAGATGTCACCCCTATGTCAGAATCCCCTGCAGTTCGTGATGTGCAGACCTCATCCGAAGAAATTGTGGATCAGACCAGTGCTGCTGTCACAACGAGAGCTGCTGCATGTCGCTCTGAGAACAGCACACCACTGGCAAGTCCGCAAGGTCTCGAGACATTACTTAAGGGCGAGGGCATTGCAGAGCAGCAGAAGAATGACGCCACCCTTTTCAAGCTACGTGAATATGCTGAGCAACGTCACGTCCGTCTCTACAAGGGGATAAAGACAGACTTTGTATGGCGTAATAATCGACTTTATCGATGAACTATCTTGCCTCAGGGCGAAGTAAAGTTGCAATTCGTCGTTCCAGCTGGTTGCCGCCAACAGGTGTTCAGGTTGGGGCACCACTCTCTACTGGGCGGTCACATGGGAGCAGCCAAAACTCTCGCTCGAATTCAAACCACCATGTTCTGGCCCGGAATGGGGGCCGAGATCTTACGACTCGCCCGTTCCTGCGACGTCTGCCAGAAGACCACTGATAAGGGACGAAATACCGAGGCTCCCCTACAGCCGCTCCCTGTGATTTCGGAACGCGTTGCTGTGGATATTGTTGGTCCCATTATGCCAAGTGCCGATGGCAAGTCGAAGTACATCCTTACCATTGTTGATTTTGCGACGAGATGGCCGGAAGCTGTCGCCCTGAAAAACATAGAGGCTGCTACGGTTGCAGAGGCGCTCTTCAACGTGTTTTGCAGGATTGGCATACCGAAGGAAGTGCTGAGTGACAGGGGCACACAGTTTACATCAGCTATGATGGAAGAAACTTGGAAGCTCCTGTCGGTAAAAGGCATGAGGACGATACCATACCACCCAGAAGGGAATGGACTTTGTGAGCGGTTTAATGGAACACTCAAGAAGATGCTCAAGCGCATGGCAGCAGACCAACCACGGGAATGGCCTCGTTTCTTGGCACCGCTGCTATTTGCCTACAGGGAAGCACCGCAGAGTTCCTTAAGATTCTCTCCATTCGAGCTGGTATATGGCAGGCCAGTGAGAGGTCCATTGCAGGTTTTGAGAGAAGCGTGGGACAACAATGAGGAGGACCCAGTAATCACTTCCTCCTATCAGTATGTTCTTGATCTGAGTGAACGTTTGCACTCTACATGCGAACTCGCCAAGGAGGAACTTTTGAAAAGCCAGGCCACTCAAAAGTCCTATTACGACAGGAAGGCCAAGCTTCGCACTCTCGAGGAAGGAGATCAGTGTTTGATATTGCTGCCTACAAGCACAAACAAGCTCTTAGCACAGTGGAGTGGACCTTATACGATTATTAAACGAGTTTCCGACGTTAATTATATCGTAGAAATAGGTCATGAGAGGAAACGCTTCCACATTAATATGACAAAGAAGTACTTCCCAAGATTCTCCCCTGCGCCCCAGACTTGCCATAAGACTCGTCAGCAGCAAGCAGGAGACCGTCGACGCAGTGTGAATGATCGTCGACGCTCGTCCACTAAGATGAACATTGATAACTTCAAGCAGTACGAGTGCACTGCAACCATTATACCTGAAGACTCTGGATTCAGTCAGCCCCTGACTCCTGAGGCTGATTCGATGGAAGGACCAGAGAACCTAATTATAAATCCGAAGCTAGATGACCACCAGAAGGCAGACCTCCAAGAGATCATCCAGAAATACCACGAAATATTCTCTGATCAACCCCGAGTTGCCAAGGTGGAAGAGCATCGAATCGTACTTCGTGATAAAGAGCCAGTTCGTACCAAGCCATATCCCATACCCTTACGGTATGTCGACTTTGTAATCAAAGAGATAAAGAAGCTGGAAGCTATTGGAATTATTGAACCATCCAAGAGCTCGTATTCACCTATAGTCGTAGTTAAGAAGAAAGGAGGAGACATCAGGATCTGCGGAGACTATCGTCGTGTCAATGCAGCTACTCAGTTTGAAGCAGAACCAATGTCTGATCAACGCATTATCTTCTCGCGTTTATCTGGTTCAAAGTATTTCACAAAACTGGACCTTACTAAAGGATTCTTCCAGATTCCTTTGCATCCAGAGAGCAGGAAGATAACCGCCTTCAAGACTCCTTGTGGACTGTATCAATATAAAGTACTCCCCTTCGGATTAACCAACTCTCCTTCAGTCTTCAATCGGTGCATGCGGTAGGTACTAGGAGACATTGCGGGAGTAGAAATATTCATGGATGATGTTCTTATCCATACTTCAACTTTAGCCGAGCCGAGCTTCTGGATATAGTCTTCAGAAAATTATCTCATCACCGAATGACTCTTAAACCAAGCAAGTGTGAGGTTGCGTTCACACGAACACACTTCCTTGGTCACACTATTGGAGAGGGCAAATGCGAGTGTCAGCAAGAGAAAATACAGAAGATTCGCATGGCACCACAGCCCACCAATCAACGCCAGCTTCGTTCTTTCCTCGGACTCGTTGGGTACTACCGGAGTTTCATCAAAGATTTTACGCAAATTTCTCTCCCGCTACTTAACCTCCTGAAGAAAGATTGCAGTAACAAGTTGGTGTGGGGTGCAGCACAGGAGAGATCCTTCATCGCACTCAAGGAGATCCTGTGTTCTGAACCAATTCTACGGCTTCCATCGAAAGATAAACCCTTTACACTGCGGACGGATGCGTCGGGAGAAGGTGTTTGAGCAATTCTTCTGCAAGAATTTGATGGCAGATTGTTTCCCGTCGCTTATCATAGCCGTAGACTCTCTAAAGCTGAGTGCAATTACTCGACAGTTGAACGAGAACTGTTGGCTGTCATAGAGGGGATTCACAAGTTTCATTACTACTTGTGTGGCGCCAGATTCACGCTGGAAACGGACCACATGCCTCTCTCTCAAATCAAACGTTCGAAGACGACCAATGCGCGCCTGATGCGCTGGGCGCTTTACCTTCAGCAGTTTAAGTTCACTATCCGCTACATCAAAGGATCGGACAACGTCGGAGCTGACCTTCTCTCGAGACTTGTAAGCGGAAGCAGTAGTGACCTTGAGGACAGCCGATCGGAAACTTCTCGCAACCCGGGACCTCAGCTGCAGAATCATTAAAAACGGAAGCAGAGCATCGACTGAGGAACAGTCTACACTGTTTTAGTCGAAAGGAAGTATAGTTCTATAATTATTTGAATGTTCATGAAACACAAAATTTGAAATACGTGAAATAGCTTGCGGTAAATTTTCCGAATAACGCCGGGTCGCTAAATACCACAAAAGTGGTATTGATGGATTCCTCTCAACCTCTACTATTCATATATAGTGAAATTAATGAGCGCTTGCACCCCTGAAGCCCACAATCTGGGTCCCGATAGTAGGGGAGGGCATGAAGTAGATCAGGGAAATTGCGGGGTAAAATATGAATTCCGGCCATATTTCGTTTGCAAAATCTTAACCAATTACCTACCTAACTTTGCTTAGGTTTGAAGTTTGCCCTAGCCAAGGGGGGACTTCGCCCCCCCCTGGACCCCCCCTTTTTAAGGCACTTCGTGCTACCTCGTGCTACTTCGGTATCACGAAAACCTTAACCCAACTACCTACCTCACTTTCCCTAGTTTTGAAGTCAGCCTTTGCGAAGAGGGAGCTATGCCCCCCTGTGGATCTCCCCTATTCAGGGCACTTCGTGATACTTATGATGCGTAATTAGTCCTGTAGATGAAAATGCCGCGACACGGATAACCCTCACACTGCGCCATGATGACAGCAACTGAGTCTTCGTCTCATATATTCCTCAGGATAGGAAACTAGGACTGATGATGACGCGACCACTCAATAGAGGACACTATAATTATACTGTAAACAATGGGGAATATTGCGTCATCTGTTGAGAGAACATAACAGCACATGCAGGTAATTCCTTGGGGTTTCCAGTCCACAGCTTGCTACTATCCGTAAATACGTAAACACAGCCATGTTTGAATTTCAGGGCGAGGATGGTGGATTCGGGATATCTTGCCCAAGGTATGTTGCACGAAGTGCCCTAAAAAAGGGGGGGGGGGCGAAGCCCCCCTTTGGCTAGGGATTAATTCAAAACTAGGCAAAGTTAGGTAGGTCATTGGGTTAAGATTTTGCAAGCGAAATATGCCCCGAAGTAGGACGAGGTAGCACGAAGTGCCTTAAGAGACCCAGATTGTGGGGTCCAGGGGTGCAAGCGCTCATTAATTTCACTATATATGAATAGTAGAGGTTGAGAGGAATCCATCGATACCACTTTTGTGGTATTTCGTAACGCGGCGTTATTCGGAAAATTTACCGTTAAATTCAGTTTTGTGCTCCATCATATGAAAGTTAGGGACATAAACATCCTACATATGTTATATACGTTTCTCGACTTTCAGCTGAGATGCGAAGACCAGTATGCTACTTGGTTCCCACGCATGCTGTCAATTCAGACTCTAACCCTTGAAGAAGAGAAGCCATCACTTCAAGAGTATTCTTTTTTTTCTGCACGAAAATTATCTGACAGGAAGAATTCCTCTTTAGTTTTGAGCATATACTTTAGGTGGGGGTAATGTCACGATAATTACAATTAATTAACGTAACCGTATATAAATAAATATAATTATCTATAAACAAAAATACGTATATTAGCGAATGTAAGGTGTGACTGCTGTATGGTCGAGTAAAGGGTGGTTATCCTCGTTAGTGTATGTAAATATTCCCGCGGGTAAGAAAGCTTAGACATAACTAGCAAATGTCTTATTGGCGGTAGCAACTTTCTTAGGACTAAGCGACTGTATAGGAAGGGAGATCGCTGTTCACCACCGGCTGAAAAGGACGTGCTTTTGACCCTTTTGGCTGCTTTCCTTAGAAAATCCAGATACAGATATATCTACATATAAACATATATATAAAGTGCTGAAAACTAAGTAACGAAATTATAGGATAAATAAACAAGTACTGAACTTATAAGGCTTGGGTTGTGCAGTGCGAACTTTGAAATGATTCGTTATACGTGACTGAGTATTGTGAAATAAATATCGGTGAAATTACTACTTTGACATGACTTTGTGAAGTGACTGTGCTACTATAGTGATAGGATTACCATGTAATGCGAAAGGTGAGTGAGTGGGGTGATTGTGTAGGGCATCATTCATTAAATGATAATGTATTGTGTGCATAGTGAATAATAAATAATAAATGTTGAAGTTATTTCTTGCATTTATCTTTCCGTTAATTATAAATCGTCAGTGGCTCGCAGTTTCCTTTCTCAATAGACGAGAATAAAACTATAATAAAGTAATATTGCAGACCTTAAAATAATAAATTAAGAAGAAAGTAATATTGCAATCACACTGGTTATATGGAAAAGTGATAAATATATTCCATTATAATTAATTGCTCTGAAATAAACAAATTCCTGAGTAAAAGTGTGACAGTTATATAAAAAAGAACAATAAAAATAAAGTATCGCATATCAATAGCAGTGAAAAATGATAGAGGATGCAACACGATCTATAAGATTATAAAGTTTCTGTTCATGTTGTCAAACATAATGCAAACAGTAAACCAAAAATTGTCTTTATATTTAATCAACTTTTATCAAGTTTCATTGAAAACAACATAAAATACATCATCATCAATAATAATTTTACAAATAAAAAATAGAGAAATATAAACGAAAGTCAGCTCTTTGTTTATGAATAATTCTTTGACCATTAAAAAAAAAAATCATAAGAAATTAACAAGAATCACACAAGGAATCAGTCAATATCAGACAATAAAAACCTACAAACAAAAACAAAACAAAACACAATTAATATGAATTCAACAAGGGCCAAACCAGAAGCAAAACAAATGCAAAATTGGACCTTGTTTTCTTCTAACCAGCCAGCATGCCTCGGTGTCCTATTAGAGGCAATTTGCATTCCAGATAAGCGTGTTTTATTTGTGCCTAAATACTCAGGGGCCAATTTAGCTAAAAAAAGAAGCAGAAAGTTAAGAGGCGCGAGACTACTTGAATTAATTGCGCGGAATTTCAATCATTCTGTATACATATCCTGGGGATACGTGTGCGTCCATGCAGAAAGGGGGGGGGATGGGGGGGGGCACGCATGACTGTCTTTAATACATGCATATCGATGCTTATACGAATGCGCACATGTCTGGCCTTTTCTTTCTCTCTCTCCGTGTGTGTCTTGGTAGCGAGGGATGGATGAAAATACAACTGTAGAATCTAATTTATTATGTCAGGAACAATTCACTTGGGAAACAGTTTGTAGTACATGGCATATCTTGATTGAACTGTCGAACAGGATGTAAGGGATTGAGAAAGTCTGAGGTCTCAAGGCTAGTCGCCTCCCGCACACAAATAGACACACACGCACGCACGCACACACACACACACACACGCACACACGCACACACGCACACGCACACACGCACACACGCACGCACGCACACACACACACACGCACACACGCACACACGCACACACGCACGCACACACACACACACACACCACCATCACGCAACGCACGCACACACACACACACACACACACCGGCACATACACGCAACGCACGCAACGCACCACACACTCCACGCAACATACACACAGGACAAGCGCACGCAAGTACGCACGCACGCACACACGCACGCACATACACACAGGGACGCGCACATAAGAGAATGCATTTGATAACACAAAGTGTGAATATGTTAATTTCCCTATAAACAGACTTAAAAGATACCCTTAAAAATACTTTTCTATTGAAAATTCTGGTCCATAGAAAACGTAACTAATAAGGAGTAACTTTGATATTTCTCTTAAAAAAGAAAAGCTATACACACACACACACACACACACACACACACACACACGCACACACACACACACACACACACAC
>NW_028234403.1:43047365-43049865 GCF_977035675.1 Penaeus japonicus
TTTATCTGTTGATATTACATAACCAAGGCTGCTTATAACTGTTGGTAGAAATAATAATGATAATGAGAATAACAATAAAAATAATAGTAGTAATAATGACGATAATAATGATTTTAGTTATAGTTATACGAATAACATTGATAATGATTATAATTATGGTTCTATTAATAACATTAATAATGATGATAATACAAATGATAATAATTATACTGATAATAATGACATTAATGATAATAATAAAAAATAATAGTGATAATATCAATAACAACAGTAATAATCATAACAAAAGTATAATAGTGATAATAATCAAATAATGATATTAGTAATTATAATGATAAAATTCAAGAGACAGGTAGATAGATAGACAGATATAAATAGAGATAGATATAGAGATATATAGATAGACAAACCGAAAGATAAACAAACAGATTTATAGATAGAATGAGGAAGAAATAAAAAATATAGACGATATGGATAGACAGCCCATGTAATCACCACATTGTCATGATTGTATTCTCATCCTAACCTGGCATGAGGTCAGGCTATATTTCCATTTGATATCTTGCTCATATTCCCTGTCAGTAATATACACATCACCGCCTGGCCTGAAGTTGGTTCCAATGCTCTCTACAGTAACTAACTGTGGGTGACAGCTCTTCAAAAACCAAATGGAGCACAATCACGAATCTGGTGGCAGCGGTGGGATGATGACCGGTCCAAGCAGGGTAGAAGGGAGATGCCTTTCCTGCCGGTGTAGCTGGTGGGGTGAGAGTAAACGAGAGCGAGAGGTTAGGTGGAGAGGTAGCCTGACCTAATGTTGGTCTGGGTTCGGAATAGTATCGTGAACACGTGGTGATCTTGTATTCTTGTGTGTCTGACAGAGAGAGAGAGAGAAAGAGAGAGAGAGAGAGAGAGAGAGAGAGAGAGAGAGAGAGAGAGAGAGAGAGAGAGAGAGAGAGAGAGAGAAAGAGAACTAAATCCTTGGCTGAATTTCCTCGCTCGATGGTCTTTCGGTGCTCTGGAACCTCCCTCCCCTGCCCCTCCTTCCCTTCCTCTCACTACTTCCATCCCTCTCCCTCTACCCTCCCTCATTTACCTACTGTTTCTTCCTTCCTCCCCTCCTCCCTCCTACCTTCCCCCCCACTCATGACCCGCCCGCTCTCCTTCGCTCTTTCCGTCTCTTCCTCTCTCCCTTCCTCCCTCCATCCACCCATCTCTATCGTGTTGTCTTTTTTTTCCTTCCTTCCTTCCATCCGTACTTACCTACCTACCTCCATCCATCCATCCATACCTCAGTCTCTCATTTTCTCCCTCCGCCCCTCTCTCCCTGTGTTCTCCCTCATTTCTTCCCTCCCTCACTCCTAAACTTGATCCCATCCTCTCCACTTCTCAACCTTCCCCTCTTTGTTTCCCTCCATCCTTCTCTCTGTTACTCCTCTCCTCAATCCCTCCCTCTCTTCCACCCGTTCAGCTCCCCCCTCTCCTTCCCTCTGTCTCTTTCCCGCCCTACCTCCTTGCCCCCTCCCCTCCAGTTATCACCTTTCCATCTCTCCCTTTCCCTCCTCTTGCTTCCTTCCCCTCTCCCTCCCTCCTTCTAGCTCTCTCCCTTCCCTCCCTACCTCCAAGCCAGCTAGCCATCCGTCCATCAGAGGAGGGGGTCTTGCCGGCCAGACAAATTGTTCATTAAAGTTTCTTAATACCGGAAGTTGCAAAGGCTTTTCGAGTGAAGATTACATCAAGGTCAAGCCCAAAGGCGGACTGGCCTCCCTATCACGTTTACGTTGAGAGGTTGCCAACATATTTCGGACTTTTTGAAATTTCGTTACGAGGCGGGGGGAAAAAAGTATGGAAGCTCTATCTATTTGCTTATTTTTGGCATGGATCCGTTTATTTTGGTTATGGGAGCTGTCTGTCCGTTTGCTTATTTGTGTTAAATATTTAATTTCAGGTCACTGCATTTATGTGCTTGCTTTTGGTAATGGGAACTGTACCTACTTACTTACTCTTGATATTTATTTATTTTGATAAAGGGAACTGTATCTTTGCCCATTGCCAGTATATGGTTGTTTATTTTGATCATTTTGGTATCTGTTTGTTTAATAAAGAGAAGCTGCATTTATTGGCTTATCTTTCGTATCTGTTTCTTTGTTGTAACCAGAGGTGAAGAACACAGACGATCTCGAAGCAGTAGTTTATGAGGGTGAACCGGTAATAGACTTGCCTTTAGCCGGCGAGGCTGGAGGTCTGAGCTGTGTGCTCTGCTCTGCTTTTCTGTTCTCTCCTGTCTTCCTTCTCTTTCCTCTGCCTTCATTACCCTTGCATATTGATTCGATATTATGCAGCAGACTTTCTCTCATGACCTGATACATAATATTAAATTGATATGATATGTTTGATTTGTATCAACTATTGGCTTAATTCATGATAATCAATTGAATAGAATTATTTTGGTTATGGGAACCGCATCTACTTGATAATCTTCATTTTGGTATCTAATTAT
>NW_028234403.1:43064865-43067365 GCF_977035675.1 Penaeus japonicus
ATATTTATATCTATATATATATTTATAAACAGACACACACAAAAAAAAGAAAAAAAAAAAAAAACGTACAACATAATTAGTGCAAGCAAATACACCGATAAATATATACTACCTGCCATATACACGGGACATTCACAC
The DNA here is from genome assembly GCF_977035675.1 of Penaeus japonicus. Taxonomy (NCBI): domain Eukaryota; kingdom Metazoa; phylum Arthropoda; class Malacostraca; order Decapoda; family Penaeidae; genus Penaeus; species Penaeus japonicus. Next base: position 43,065,004 of record NW_028234403.1, read on the forward strand.
AGCATACAAATCATAGATGTTCCACAGACTCCGAACTGCCTGCAAAAGTACCGAGCAATGCCATTGCCACAACACTAATAGTATAAAGCGGATTTGCATATTTGTATAAAAAAGTTATAAAACAAAAACAAAACGTCTATCAATTGAATGTTGCATAACGAAGGCTTAGGATTACTTCTCTCTGAAAGACAATAAATCACAATAGCTGCATATTGATGTATTTGGAGGTTTACAGATTTTTCTATTCTAAATTTTTTGTCTGTCAACTTTGCATCAAAGCTATGCTAATTAGATGCAGATTTGCTTCATGAGGAGATTAGAGATGTGCTCATCCCAACGGCTGAACTGTTCCGCATTTTGTTGAATATAACACAAAGTTTGTGACTGTGCTTTGTGAAGTAGCCGGCTTTGGATGTGGCATAGTCGAAATATGATTTATGATTGATCAGTATTATCATTAGCAGAATCATCATGAACAGTTTATATTCACATTCATGCCCACAAACACATACACACACACACACACACACATATATAAACATATATATTATATATATATATATATATATATATATATATACATATATATGTATATCTATCTATCTCTCTCTCTCTCTCTCTCCTCCATCTCTCCTCTATCCTCTCTCTCTCTCTCATTATCTCTCTCCTCTCTCAAAGAGTATATCTACAAAAAAATCCGCTCTCTCTCTCCATATCTATATATATATAATATATATGATATATATATATAATCAATTATATATATATACATACACACACACACACACACACACACACACCATATAATATATATATATGATATATATATAGTATGATATATATAATATATATATATATAAAATATATACACACACACACACACCACACAACACAACACACACACACACACACAAATCACGTCAAAAAAAAAAAAAAAAAACACACACACACAAAATACACATATTATATATATATATATATATATATATATATATATATATATATATGTATGTATGTATGTATATACAACCTCGGTAACCTGATTTGTGAGTTGAATTTTTAATTAATTCCCGCTGAGTGGCCACGGGGACTGCTCTGCTTAGAGCATATAGGTAACTTCCATGATGGATGTAAGGCACCTGGTTAGACAATCCTTTTTGTGGCTCGTTGTGGTGATATGGTTAGGAGCAGAGACTCTCACTCAGAGGGCCCGAGTTCAATTCCCTTTCAGGGTGGTAAAATTTGTATTTCTATATTAAATGCGCTACTGCATTCTACCATCTTTCATATATATATATATATATATATATATATATATATATATATATATATATACATATACACACACACACACATGCATGTATGTGTTTGTATGCACATATGTTTTGCATACATATTCAAATACCTTCTATTTTATTTCATTTTCATTTTCAGATCCCATGATTCATCATGAAGATCACTCTTCTTTCCCTCAGTAAACATTCTAATTCAGGTAATTGGCTTACATGCCAATATGTGTTCAAATGTTTAACTATCGTTAGATTTGTTTGCTGCGAGAATTAAGGTTTATCACTCGACATGCAATTTGGGTGAAGGGGCGGATGTTTGCCTCAGAATAGATATTCCTTATGAGCCCTGAAGTAGAGAAGTAGATGGATCGATTGGCTTTGGGAATTAGAGCGCGTGAAAAATATATTCTGACACGAGCGTTTGATGGATGTGTTTTTGGTATATCCTGGTGGTTCTGAGTATGATCCGCCTGTTGGTGATATATTCTGTCTGTCAGAGAGATCGATATGAACTGTAGTTGGTTCACTCGTTTACTCTCTCTCTCTCTTTTTTTCTCTCTCTCTCCCTCTCCCTCTATCTCTATCCATCTATCTATCTCGCTTTTTTCCCTCTCTTCTTCTCTATTGTTCTCTCTCTCTCTCTCTCTCCCTCCCTCTCTCTCTCTCTCCCTCCCTCCCTCTCTATCGCTTTCTCTCCCTCTCTCCTTCTCTATCGGTCTCCCTCCCTCTCTCATCCTCTATTGTTCTCTCTCCCTCCCTCCTCCTCTAACGCTTCCCCCATTTTCCCCCCCCCCCTCTCTCTCGTCCGCAGAATAAAGCAACCCTGACCCCGTTTCAAGGGGATATTACCGCCTTCATAAAAATACTTTGTACGGGTTAGCAACTCTAGAACAGTGTCACTTGCAGCTCATATCGTGTTTCTCTTGGCTATAAAATTCCCCGTAAATTTTTGGCTATTTCATGACCTCTTGCTGACGCTGTATTTTTCTTCTTAGGGATTTTTTTTTTCTGATTTCCTTTTTCCTTTGATTCATTTTTTTGTTTGTATTCTTCTTCTCTATTGAGGATCGACG
>NW_028234403.1:43112365-43119865 GCF_977035675.1 Penaeus japonicus
AAAAAAAGACAAATTCATTATTATTTCTTATGAAACAAACAATCAAAGCTCACTAATCAGCATAGTTTACCTTGACCATTTTCTGTATATTGAGATGAAACTGTTGCTTGCTCTTACACAGCTGACACAACGGATAGCTCTTGTAAAATAAAATGCAAATACGCGCAATAAACAAATTCTGAATCTAATATTCCTTGGAGTCTAAGATATAAAGGGATATAGATTATGATGAAGATGAAGATAACGATAATACGATGATGATAATGGTAGGGGCAATAATGATAAAGACAGTAATAAAGAATGATAACAATAACAACAATAGCAATAATTATTCTTCTGAAAATATAATGGCAGTAATGATGATGATGCAAAAAAATAAACATAATGATAATCATGATAATAACTACGACAACAGTGAATATAATTATAATCAAGAAAATGATAATAATGATCGAGATGATCCCAATTCTGATGATAATAAAAACAACAATAATAATGATAATAATGATAACAACAATATGATGGATAATAGCAATAGCAACAACCACAAAATAATGGTGATAATGCTAGTAATGATAGCAATAAGAAAAGGTAAAACGTAATAGCAATAAGAGTGATAATGACAATGACAATAAAAACAATAAAAGTGGTAGTCAAAATACCAATAGTAATAATAATTGTAATGATAATGATAATAATAATGATTGTAATAATGATGATTATAAGGAAAATGATAATGCTCATAATAATTGTAATGACAAATGATAGTAATAACAATAGTCACAATAATGATTATAATGATAATGATAATATTAATAATAACAATAAAAATGATAATGATAACAATAAAACTAATAATAACAATAAAGGTAACAACATTATCATCAATAGCAGACATAATGATAACTACAAGAACAATGATAAATACAATGGTAATGATAGTGATGATAATAATGAAAATGAAAACTATACCAATGTCAATAATGATAACAATGATAATAACACACACAACACACACACACACACACACACGCACACACACACACACACACACACACAACCCTACCACCACACACACACACACACACACACACACACACACACATAACCCTCCTCTTACAAGACGCGGGGCTAAAACGTATTCCCCATCGTGTATAGCCTCTGTGTCCTGCCTGTGACATTTCTCTCCCTCTCCCCTCCCCTCTCTAATACCACCACCCCTACCATGCCCCACCCCCCATACCCCCAAACTGCTGTCCTTCCACAAGCCATTTCCAAGAAAGCAGTCAAGCGGGAAGCTGATCTATGGCAGTAAGCCGGAAGCGTGCCAAGCCGTACTGCACTTTGTTCAGGCTGATTTCACATGCAGGGATCGGGGGCCCATTATACCGAAGACAACTGGGATTAGGTTAAGATTACTGTAGATTAAGCTGCGGCACACTCAAAGGGACAGGGTTGGTATCCCTGTCTCTGTCGGCTTCTCCTTCTTTCTCTTTTGTGTGTGTGTGTGTGTGTGTATACATAAATTTATATATATATCTACATTGCTGTAATTATCTGTTTCTCTCTCTGTCTCTCTGTCTTTCTCTCTTTCTCTATTTCTTCTCTCTTTTTCTATTTTTACTTTCGCTCTCTTTCTTCTCGCTTTGTCTTTATCATTGATTACTATTATCATTATCATCATCATCGTCATCACCATCATCATTATCATTCTTTGAAATACTCTTTGCTTTAATATCATTGTCATAATTACTGATATTACTGTGATTCCTATCCTAATCGTTACTGGTAAAAGTCCTCTTATTCTCTATTTACCCGTTATTCCATCGTTATTATTATTTATTTTTATTTATATTTACTTTTTCATAACTAAAGTCTCTTCCTATTTGCTTCGGAAACGTCAACTGTAATATCGCATGCATGTGTGATCTCAACCAGACTACGCTAGCTGTCAGGATTATTTCTAAGAGAGTTACATTCCTCGCTCATGACTGAGGATATCGCCACAAAAGCCGTGTCATGAGACTGTGTGTAGGTACAGGTGTGTCTGTCAGTATGTCCGTGTACATTTGTATGTATCTGTTGCTTTGTGTGTATTTGTTAATTCGAGTTTTAATATGTGTGTGTGTATGTGTGTGTGTTTGTGTGTTTGTGTGTGTGTGTGTGTGTGTGTGTGTGTGTGTATGTGTATGTACATTTGTAGGTATCTGTTGCTTTGTGTGTATATGTTAATTCGACTTTTAATATATGTGTGTGAGTGTGTGTGTGTGTGTGTGTGTGTGTGTGTGTGTGTGTGTGTGTGTGTGTGTACATTTGTAGGTATCTGTTGCTTTGTGTGTGTATGTTAATTCGAGTTTTAATATATGTTTGTGTGTGCGTGTGTGTGTGTGTGTGTGTGTGTGTTTGTTTATGAGTGTGTGTGTGTATGCGTGTCTGTGTAATAAATAATGAGCCTATTTTTATGTAAAGTCGTGCATATATTTTCGTTTACTGATTACAAACTTTGACCATATATCGCAGATAATTATTGAAGGCTATGGAATGATCATCCTGCACATTATCAGTCTTGAATTTTATTCCCTTTTTCTCTCCTACCTTCTCTGTTTCTTGGTACTGCCCTTATTCTTATCATCATCTCCTAATCCTCAGCCTCTCCCATCTCCTTTTTACATTTACTTCTCCCTCTTTTTTTTCTTTTTCATCGTTTTCTCGTCGTCTTCCTCTCCTTTCTTTTTCTTTCTCCTCTTCTTCCCATCCATCCCCCTTCCCTTTCTGCTTCTCCTCCACCTCTTCCTTATTTCTTCATCTCCTCTTCCTCCGTCATATTTTCTTCCACCGCCTCCTCCTTTACTGCCATTCCCTCCCACTCCTTCCCTTTGCTAGCTAAGAAATCTCGGGTCTCGAAGACAATACCTGAAGACTGGATCTACATGATTGCGTTGCAGAGAGGAGGTATTGGCTCTGATTTCATCTCGGCGGGGAAATTTCTCCTGATTTTATGCCAGCATCCTTGACTTTGGCAGTGTCTTTCTTTTTATTTATTTATTTTTTTTTATTTTTTTTTTTTTTAGGTCGGGGGTGTAATTTTGAAGCTTTTGTGATGCTGCAAGTCTGGCAAATTATTTTTATAGCTAGTGTTATTGGCTATGGTTACTGTGCTTATGATATTTCTTGTTATGATACTGATAAGGATGGATGGGACTAATCGTTATCGTTGTCAAAGTTATTTTCATTTTGTTATTGTTGTTAATATCCTTTTTTATTATCATCACTATAATTTACCCTCGTCATCGTTTTCCTTTTTACTGTTATAATTATCAATATCATCTTTATCATTTTCGTTGTAATTTTTATTTTTTATTTACAGCCAACCAATTAAAAGGGTTGACGCCAGATAAGACATATTTCTGCACCCACCCTCCGCTTCCAGCCTCGAGGGTCACTCCTAGCGAGCAACCAGACAAGGGCACGGCCTATCACACTTCCTCACGATAGGTTTGATCGAGTTGTCTAAGCCACAGGCCACTTGTACCCAAGGTTGCCTAATGTGGAGATAACCTGGTGAGTGGGATCATGCTAAGGGAATCGAGCCAAGTGTCTGTATAGCTTGAGTTGCCAGTCTAAGATTGTGCAAGAAATAAGTCTGATGTCGATCTCACGGTGCAGTCGTTAATTATACACATGATCTTGTATACTGTATCTCATGATAAGGTGTAAGAACCTGTTGCAAAAGGTGCCAAGAACTCACAGGATAAAGTTCAGGGGACGAATTCACTAATATTCTTCAGACTTTCCCCAGTACCTATTCTCTAAGGGGTTACATATCAAAGAAAATGATACTTAGCTCACATAGTTTCCGGTAAAAGGGTTCGTGAATCGACCTTTCGGCACTTGCAATCACCCAAGCAAGTTAAGGACCCTAAAATGCATTACTGAATCCGTCCTCAGGTTTTGCTGCCCTACAGCAGGGCTGGCATTATCACGGCCTTGAAGACATGTAACTTGGTCCTTCTGCACAGGTACTGGCTTTTTCAAATACTCTTATCGAGGAAGTTCATGGCATCTGCTGAAAGGCTAATCCATTTGTTGACTTGGATTACACTGTCAATGTATGTTAACCTCAGCATAACCTCAAATGTCTTTGCTATAAGTATCGAATGAGCAGGGTCTTATAACAGACCCCCAAATCCTGGATTTTGGCCTTGGTCTAAGAGACCTCTAGAACCAAGGGCTTCGCTTCTCTCCTGAATGCGTCGAGAGCTCTCACTATGACCTCCTGAAATTATGATTGGATGGCAACATTAGCTAAGTCAAGGTCAGTGACCTTGATATTGCCCAGTGTTGCTCCACATTGCCTATGAATGATCGATTTACCAATCCATACAAGTGCTGATGAGCATTGGAGCAAAGGCACAGCCCTGGCTCAATCCTGAATTCACAGGAATGAAAGTAGACATGCTCCCACCGCACTTACAGAACCATCGCTATGTTTCTCGGTCAACATCGTTAAAGGATTTTTGAAATGATAGCGTCTTTCACCATCCATTTAGTACGTATAGGAGCGAAGGATTTTAATGGGAAGATAATTGTGTGACAAGAAGTGTGGAAAGGAGCTATAGGAAAAAAATATATGTGTATGTTGCGTCTGGTGTATATGCAGCGAGATGAAAAATGGTAATAAGTAGCCTGAACTAATTTCACCACCACTATCCTTCTAAAATACTGATCTTTTACTGATCAAGTTCATATCAGAAAACGAGAAACTTGCTTATCCTGTTTATATAGACAAACTGAGCTTGCCTATAGCTTACTATTAAGAAGACAAATTACAAGGCGATTTGTTAAAAGGTAGGAACTTTAAATAGTTTATTTTGCAAGAATAGATTAACAATAGACATAGAAAGATATGTCGGTCGCACACGGAATTTCCGGGAAAGCACTCCACAAGTTATAAAACTATATTGACTCTAGGTCTTCCAAGGAAGGCTAAATCAAGGGGTGAATTTTACGTATTTTAAAGTTACTTAATATGTATTTCTTGGCAAAAATACTCTTATGAACCTCTTCGACGATTGTGTGGAAATGATTTATAACACATAAAACCACGAAATGTAAATGTATAAATTTATATAAAAGTTAAGCTTGAAAAGAAAACTTTGAGCTATAACTAAATCAGACTTAAGTTATTCAAATCTTCAGATCAGAGTAATTCCTTAAACCGGCACTTTTTGGTAGACTTAAAATTATTGGAGGGTTATTGGTAAAATAGATATTCATGGTTAAGGAACTGAGCATGTATAATTATATATAAAAACACAAACAGTTCGGGCATTTTCAACATATAACTCCAGCACAATTAGCATCCGGGGCTTTAGGGCATAAAATAAAGGTAGCTTCTCCTCTTAACTGCTTCTAGTGGGCACTAGGAATTCCGTAGTATCTTCGTCTCGCGCACAGGTAGGAAATATTCATACACATAGATGGTGTGGAAGTCAAATGCGGCGCGAGAATTCCATAGACTCTATACAGCCAGAAGATAAAACTCGAAAAAAAAGAAAAAAAAAAAAAAAATGCATTGTGTTTAGAGGTCGCCTCCCTAATGTTTGTCAGGGAAGGTTGCTCCTCACTGATGGGAGGAGATTAAACACTGGGATAACGACACCATCCACGGCCATGCTAACCACTGGTAGCTCACATAGCACCGCTGCTCAAAATACTCGCCCAGACGCTCTCAACCCCAACAGAATCTGTCCATCATCAGAGCTAATTGCAGTCATCGGTGGAAAGAGCGTTGAATTAAACTATCCCAGGACTTGGGATAGGCAAAATGCAGATCATTTAATACGAAATGACCTTCGATCTCCATAGCAGAATTCCCGATATGCTGTTCCTGTCCATCCTTAGCTAGCCTCCAGAGTCCCGATCACTAGCCAGTCGAGGTGTGCGACACGTATCCATGGCCTCAAGTGTCTCCATTAAAATAATGCTCGGCCTTGCTCTCGCCCGGTCACCCATGGACTCCTGAGCTGCATCTTGCATTTCACGCTTGGCGGTGTTACGCAATGCTGCAGGGTCCGTCAGGTTGATGAGCGATTTGAAACGATGAGAAATAGACATAATAATAAAAGTTGATAATGATGATAATGATAAAAGAGTTGATAATGATAATGGTGATGATAATAATGATGAAACGATGAGCAATAGACATAATAATAGAAGTTGATAATGATGATAATGATAAAAGAGTTGATAATGATGATAATGATAATGGTGATGATAATGATGATAATATTGATAATGATAGTGATAAAGATGATAACAATAATGATGAAAATTATAATTGTGATAATTGTTATTATTATCATCATTGTTATCATTATTATTACTAATATTATTACTATTATTTTCATCATCATTATTATTATCATTATCATTATAATACTAATGATAATAATAATGATAATAATCATTATTATCATTATTATTATCATTATTATCATCATTATTTTTATTATTATCATTATTATTATTATTATTATCATCATTATTATTATTATTGTTATTATTATTATTATAATCATTATTGTTATCATCATTATCATTATTGTTATTATTATCATTATTATTATCATTATTATTATTATTATAATCTTCATCATCATTATGATCATTATTATTATCATTATTATCATTATCATTATCAACTTTATCATCATGATTATTGTTACTATTAATAGAATTGTTAACTTTATATTGTTTTGTTATTGTCATTCTTATTTTTCTTATTTTCATTTTTATCATAATGATAATCCTTGTTATCATTATTTTCATTATCATTATCATTACCATTATCATTATTATTGTTATTATTATTATCATAATTATTATCATTATCATTATTATTGTTATCATCATTAGCATTGTTATCATTTTTATTGTTATTTTTATCAAACTCATCATTATTACTTACTTATCATTAATGTCGTTATCGTTATTGTTACCCTTCTCATCATTATTGCTTTTGTTATTACTATTATTATCATTACTATTATTATCATTATGTATGTTGTTTTTCATTATTATTATTTTCACTATTCCAATCATTAGTATTGTTGTTACTGTTATTATTATTATTGTCAATGTTATCATGATTATTGTTATTATTATCACCATCATCATTATTATCCTTCCATTGTCCTTATTACTATTATAGTTATTATTGTCATCATTATTATCATCATTATCCTAACGATGATTATAACAAAAAATATGATGTTGATAACAGTAAGTCTGATGATAATGATTAAAATGATTATTGTTTTATAATTTTCATCCACTTTTGTTAATGAGAAAAAAATATATTAATAATGATGATGATATGAATAATGATAACAATGATAATACAATAAGAGAGAACTGATAACGGTGATGATAACAACAAATAAAAATAAAAATGATAATCATTACTATTATAATTATTATCCCCGTTGTCATTATTAT
>NW_028234403.1:43229865-43234865 GCF_977035675.1 Penaeus japonicus
AGAGAGAGAGAGAGAGAGAGAGAGAGAGAGAGAGAGAGAGAGAGAGAGAGAGAGAGGGGGGGGTGAGAAAGATATATATATATATATATATATATATATATATATATATATATATATATGTATATATATATTCATATTTATATATATATATAAATAGAGAGAGAGAGAGAGAGAGAGAGAGAGAGAGAGAGAGAGAGAGAGAGAGACAAGTAAAAATAAGGCTAAGATCCGACCCCTTCTATAAATATCTTCCTCATCATTCCGGCCGCACGCCCTCCACTCCGGCAGACTCACAGCCAAAGGAGGGCGAGAAGGAAACCAAGACTATACGACACTTCTCTTTCTGGGTCGCTAAGCTCCTTCCACCTCGACCTACGACTCGAGGGGCCCCGGGAATTCGACCCCGATCTCCGCTACCCCATCATCCTCTTACTACTCTTCGTCTCTCCTCCTATATCTTTACGTATCTAAATTAAATAAACACTCCACTAAAACGCAAACACTAATAAACCACACAAAACACAAACCCACCCCCCCCCTCTCCCCGCCTCCCCCCGCGCCGCCGCCGAGGGGAGGGGGGGTTGGGGGGTGTTAGGGGGGGGATAAGTGTTGAGGAGAAAGTAAGGTGGGGTGGAGGGGAAGTGGGGGAAGAGGGGGGGGGGGGGAGGGGAGGGGCGCGGGGTGTTACATAACGTGAATAATTCCGGTCGTTTTTGAGGGGGGGGGGGGGGGGGGGGGGCGGGCAAGGGGGGGTGGGGGGGTAGGGGGGAGATTGGGGGTGGGTAGGAGGTGGTAGGGGGAGAGGGGGGGGGGAGGGGGGGGGCTGGGGGGGGGGGGGGAAGGGGGGGGGTGGGGCCAAGGGGGGGGGGGATTGCCGGAGGTGGGGGAGGGGGGGGGGTCAAGCGTGTGGGTCGCATTAGACGCAAGGTTGCTGACTGGTAAGGGGGGAGGGGGGGGGGGGGGAGATGGAGGGGGAAAGAGGGACGAGATGTAGGTGGAAATGGGGGAGACGATTTTGGGTCAGATTGCGAGAGCGGGGGGGGAAGTAAGAGGGGGAGGATAGATGTGGAGGGTTGAGGGGGGGAAAGCGCGATGGGTGCAGGGGGGAGGTTGAGGGTGGAAGGGAGGAGGGACTAACAGGGGGGGGGGGGGGAGGTGGGGGGGGGGGGGGGAGAGGGGGGGAGGCGGTAGTGAGCGAGCTCGGATATATGAGCGTGAAATCTGAGTGGGGGAGGGGGGGGCTGAGAAGTGCAGTAAGGTGGGCGGGTGATGGTCTGCAGAGGTGGTGAGGGGGAGTGGGAGGGAGTGGGGAGATAGCGAGTAACGTGCGCTGCACGAGGGCGCCAAGTGGGGAGGAGACTTTACGAGTGTTACTTCGAGCAAGAGCTTTCCATATTTCGCCTCGCTTTCCTCGGGGGTAGGAGGCAGGTGGGAGGGAAGGGGTAGGAAAGGGGAGAGGGTGCGGGTGGGTTAGAGGTGGGAGGGATAGGTTAGGGGGAAAGGGGTAGAGGGCTTTGAAGTGGGGGGTGGGGTGAAGAAATGAGTCGGTATGGATGATATAACGTTCTTCCTTTTATTCTTTCTATCTTTCCAACGTCTGGGTTAAGATTCCTATTCATATGAAGATGTTCCCACGTGCCGACCAGACTTCGTATTTCGGGCAATGTCAGTCTTGGATTACCAACAGTAGGATATTATCTTATATTCCTTGATCCTTCTTTTACGATTATCTTTTCGCATATAAATCCGCTTTAGAAAAAAGGACGAAAGAAGTAGAGAGAGAAAAAAAATGTACCCAGAATTTTAGTGCTGCAAAATTATGGTCGAGGTTAATTGGTTTGTACGGTTGTTCCATGATAAAAAAAAGTTACTGCATTTGCATACTGTAACTTTCCTTCTGTAGGGACTTGATGCGAAATAACTTAATTTTGTTCTTTTCATCTAATTCTTTTAGCTTCTTGTCCAATCTAATTATTCTGTAGCATATCTTCGCAAATAGGAGATATAGAGTGAAGGAGAACTTGGGATGTGTGTGTGCCTGTTTATTTACGCGTATATGCGTATATGTACATCAACACATATGCCTTTATGTATGTGGAAATGTACATATTTATGTGTGCATTCGCGTGCATCTCTGCGTATGCACGAGAGCAAGCAGGCGTGCAACGCGCATGACAGATTCGCAAAAAGAGCGCAAGAAAAGATCCTGCAGACGAGCGCCACCGAAAAAGATCTTGACGAGGTTGAAGAAACGCCGGACGGAATGTGTAGAGAAGAGCGCCGATAGGAAGCGAAAAGAGACGAAAGGAAAAGTTGAATAAGAGGAGGATGAAGGGAAGAGATTCAAGAGCAGAGAAATTGGAACAGGAAGGAGACTCGTTCATTCAAGGCCGTGAGAAAGGGAAAGCAGAAGCAAAAAGGATTCGAATAAAATGGAGGAGCGGGGGCCCCGTCAAGAAAGAGATTGCAGCGGAAAAGGAGAGTTGCAATAAGTTTAGATCTATGCATATATATATACATATATACGTACATATATGTATATATATATATATATATATATAACTACATTTATGTATATATATAATATATGTAAGTATTATATATATACATCTATATATATATACATATATATCTATATACACACCCCACATGTACATACCTGTATTACACATCACATATATTTTACTATAATATTTTATATTATATATATATTGTATATATATATACATATATATATAGATATATATAATATATATATACATATATATATATGATATATATATATAATATAGATATATCTAAATATATATATGCATATATATATATAATAAAAATATAGATATATATATAATATATACATGTATATACATACATATATATAAATATATAGTATATAGAATATATATTAAATAATATATATATATATATATATGTCTATTATATATATAAAATATTTATATATGATATAGAATATATATAAGTATATATATATAATAGTATTTATATATATATATATATATAATATTAGATATCTGAGCGATATATATATTATATATATATACTATATAATATATATATATATATGTATGTATATAAATATATATATATATATAATAGATATATATATATATATATATATATATATATATGTATGTATGTATATCTATCTATCTATCTATCAATCTATCTATCTTCTATCTATCTATCAATCTATCATCTATAAATATATATAAATATATATGTATGTATGTAAATCTATCTATCTAAACTATCTAATCTATCTATCTATCCTATCTATCTATCATCTATCTAATCTATATATATAATATAAATATGATATATATAATATATAATATATATATAATATATATATGCAATATATTATGATTTAAATATATATACTATATAGTACACACACACACACACACCACACACACAACACACACATTAGTATATATATATATATATATTAAATATTTACTATATATGATATAATGTATATATATATAAATATATATTTATATATATAGTATAGTATAGTATATCTATGTATATGTTAGTATATATATTTATATAGATATATATATTATCTATCATAAGATATGTGTATATATTATATAATATATATATATATATAGATATACAATATATAGATATAATATATAGTATGGTATATATATTATATTTCATATATATATATATAGTATATATATTTATATTTATATATATATTGTATGTATGTATATGTATAAATGTCTATGTAGCTATCTAGCATTAATTATCTATCTATCTATCTATCTATCTATTTTAATATATTAATATATATATTGTTGTATGTATATCGATCTATGATCTATCTATTATCTATCTATTATCTATCTATCCATCTATCTTTCTATCCAAAAGCCCCCCCCCCCGCTACGTCAATATATATATAAATATCGATATATATATATATATATTATATATATATACACATATATCTATGTATACACACACACACACATAACACACACACACACACACATATATATATATATATATATATATATAGATAAGAAGGACTATATATATATTAATAGTTACATATATATATATATCGATATATATACATATATAGATATATATATATATAGATATATTCATTGATAATATTATATATATATTTATTTATATATTTTTATGTATATATATTTATTTATAATATATATATATAATATATATATATATATATATATATGCTGTATATGTATATGTATATACATATATATATTCATATATATATATATATATACATGTATATATACATATAAAAATATGTACACACACACACACACACACATGTGTGTGTGTGTGTGTGTGTATCTATGTGTGTGTGTGTGTGTGCATGTCTTTTAGGGCTATTTAGAGCCAAACATGCAGCTCACAGGAGTGGATCACACAGTACCCGCCAGCAAAGAATCCGGACTAAGAAATTTCAATGGACGATCATCATACGACACGAGGATTATGTCAAGGCAAACTGTGTCGAATGGCAAGGCTTATTAGGGGTAATTTTTCCCTACTTTTTCGCCGACCCCCCAAAACAATGCAGCGCCTTCTGTGATGTCCTTTGTAGTCCTTCTAATGTATTCAGGCATAGTCATCTGTTTTATTTCACTCAGTTCTTTTTATTCGGGTAAAAAAAAAGAGATTTTTTTTTTCTTTTTCTTCGCTTTTCTCATACAGATTTGCTTTTGTTGACTTTGCATCCATTCCAGACGGAGTTGTATCTGCCAACGTGGCTTTTCGATATGAAGAGAGTCAGAGAGAAGTAACATGGAGTGTTGGTTTTGTTTATATATGTCTTTGTTTATATTAATTTACACACACACACATACACCCATACACACACACACACACACACACACACACACAACCACATATATACACACACATCATCACACATAATGATATAACATATATACATATATATATATATATATATATTATATATATAT
>NW_028234403.1:43272365-43274865 GCF_977035675.1 Penaeus japonicus
ATAATAATAATAATAATAATAATAATAATAATAATAATAATAATAATAATAATAATAATAATAATAATAATAATAATAATAATAATAATAATAATAATAATAATAATAATAATAATAACAATAATAATAATAATAATAATATTCATCATTCTAATAATAATAAAAAACAATAATATATCAATGGTTAATAATGGTAATGAATACTAGATAATGAATAATAATAATGAATAATAACAATAATCCTTAGCAATAATGATAATATATAATGAAACATATTAATAATAATAATAATGATACTGATAATGATAAAGGTAATAATAATGATAATATTGATGACGATAATGATAATAATGGTAACAATGACATTGTTAATGATGATGACATAGTAATAATAATAATAATAATAGTGATGATATCGATAATCCCGAATATAGTTAAAATAAGAATGGTAATGATAATCACACTAGCAACAATGTATTAGCAATGATAATAATGATGGTGATAATAATAATAGAAGTGATAGAAATAATTATGATAATAGTAATAGTAATAATGATAATGGTAATAATGATATAAATAATAATGATAACAATAATGATGATAATGACAATATTATCGTTAAATTCATAAGAATAACAATATTCATGATAATAAGGATCTACATAGCAAGGAATATAATACTATTCATTCTTCTTATCATCATTATCATTACTGTTATTGTTATCATCAATTACTATTATCACAATATATCACCGACATCATCCTTTTCATCACCATTACCACCACCAACATCACCATAACATTATCTACCATATCTACACCACAACCAATACCATCATCATTATCATAATCATCATCAACATTGGTTCCTCCAACACTCCGCCGATTTACCTCAGGCTATGCAACCCTCATGCAATACGGGAAAAGCATTGGTCTCCTCGAAAGGGAAAGCGCCGTAATGGCAGTCTCATTTGCGCCCATCCGCCCGTCAACTGCATGCAATCCAGAGTTGCATGGGGACTTCTGGAATTGACTTGGACTCGAGTTGACTGAAATGGGGGGTTTTGATTGGGATTGTGTAGGTCGGTGGATTGTTTTGTTTTTTGTTGTTGTTGTTGTTTTGCTTTCTTCGTTATTATTGTTGTTTATTGATAGTATCATCAATATTATCGTTGTGTTGCTTATCATTGCGATTAACCGTGTCGTCACTGTTATCAAGTCATCATAATCACTATCATATTGGCCGGGCCGCCTCGTGCATATAGCCCGGGCGAAGCGACGTCTTCGCAAATCTGTCTGAACTGAACTGTACTTTCATATTATCATGATTTTCATAATCACCATCACTATACTATCGTCTCTATAATCACCATCACCATGCTATCTTCATAATCACCATACTATCATCTTCATAATCACCGTCACCTTACTATCAATATGATCACCAATACCATAATATCATCTTCATAATCACCATCACCATACTATCATCACAATCACTAATACCCTAATATCTTCATAATCATCATCACCATAATATAATCTTCATAATTACCATAACCATCACCATGCAATCATCTTCATTAGCACCATCGTCATACTTACTATCATCGTATCGTCATCATTATCACCTTCACTATTATCTTTAAAATCACCATAATCATTACCATCGTCACTACCTCATTTCCTTCTCCACCTATGCGCATACACACGCACACGCACATAAACAGAGAGAGAGAGAGAGAGAGAGAGAGAGAGAGAGAGAGAGAGAGAGAGAGAGAGAGAGAGAGAGAGAAAGAGAGAGAAAGAGAGAGAGAGAGAGAGAGCAATATAAACAACATACTACCATCATTATCGTCAACATTATTACCTTCACTATTATTAAGAAATACCATCGTCACTATCTCATTACCTCCTCCACTCATGCGCACATACACACACACATACACACACACATACACACAACACACACACACACACAGAGAGAGAGAGAGAGAGAGAGAGAGAGAGAGAGAGAGAGAGAGAGAGAGAGAGAGAGAGAGAGAGAGAGAGAGAGAGAGAGAGAGAGAGAAGAGAGAGAGAGAGAGAGAGAGAGAGAGAGAGAGAGAGAGAGAGAGAGAGAGAAAGAGAGAGAGAGTCAGAAAGAGAGAGAGAGTCAGAAAGAGAGATATATAGATAGAGAGAGAGAGAGAGAGAGAGCAATACCAACAACACAAACACTCAATCATACATACCGCGCTGACAGTCGCAATGGCCGCCCTGACAACAAGATGACCAGCAGGGAAGTTAAGAGGGAAACGAAGTCCTCTCACAGGGAATTCGGACGACGCGAGTGCTTACAAGGTCACATTGCCATCTTCCGGCGAGGTCAAGCGAGACATGACCACAACCCGTTTCCTTCGGGGGATGAGAAAACTTTTTCGAAGACAATGGTTTACTGCCGCCACGCACTCGCAACGGAAATATGAGGAAGGAATGTGTTTATGAGGCGCTTTGGGGA
>NW_028234403.1:43297365-43299865 GCF_977035675.1 Penaeus japonicus
CTTCTTCCATAAAAAGGGAGTCAAGGATTCCTAACCTAACATATTTGATCAAGAAATATTCGCTTGAACACCCAAGATTTCCTGAAGAGCGATACTTGTTAAAACACGGCAGGAGAATCTTTCATTCAAGGGTTTTATAGGCGAGCTGAATGTATATGAGGGACGGACAAAAGGCCTTTGCTTCCAGCGTCGTTGTTTTATTGAACGAAGGAGCATTTCGTCGTATCTCGAGAAACTAATGATATACAAATAAAGAGGGAGAGAATTCTGAATTTACTAAAATGTGCAAACTGAACAGTCGAAATCTTTCGTTCTTTGGAGTTGGGTTTGTGCTGCCAGCAAAGTGGTTATGGTTATTGGTTGGTGAAATTTTTGGAATTTTATTTTTCATGGCCAATTAAGTAATCTGTTGCAGTAGCGAAAATAATGTGATTAGCACGCAGTGTATTTAAGGGCAGAAAACTGTTAATTATGTTATGGAAGAGTAAATTTGTATCAATTTGTGCAATTCTGAAATTACGAATCTTGATTAGGTTTGCAATAATAGAGAACAATGTATTTCAATGAACTGTGTAACTGACGGATGTAATGAACATTGCTTTTACTTTGATGGTATTGTTATGGATGTTGTTGTGAAACTCAATGTGGCGGGTTTAACGAGGAATAACACTTATCATAATTAGACAAGAGAAATATAGTCGAGTCAAGGGAGAGGAAAATGCTAACAGTTTTTTCTCTCCTTCAAGAAGATACAATAGGAGCATTCATCGCAGAATTCATACGATGAAAGAGAACAAAGACATAATTTCTAACTTCATCACTGCATATGAATGATATTATGTTTGGTAATTCCCTCTCATTAATAATTTTGCCCACGTTCCACGATTACGGTCAGCAAATAGTCTCGAAATCTTGATACTGGTTACCAAATTGGTTCCTTCTGTGCTAGACAACCACAGCGATTTAACATGCAGTTCATTTTATACGTACAACTGCACAGACAGAAAGACAGATAGATAGATAGATATAGAAGATATATGAGTACCTATTCAGCAACACTTTAACATTAAGATGAGCATAGCCTTAAATATTTCAACAAGTGACAACAAGTGTATCAACTCCTAGTGAGGGGAGAGCGGGAAGGGACTGTATAGAAGGGGAGGGTCGAGGGAGCGCAAATGGGAACAACCAGTGAATAACATGACATGGGAATATGACTGGAATACAGTAAAGCACAAAACTAGTGTCACACGCTTCTCTATCTCTGACAAATACTATGAAATTTAAAATAGCAACTGAAAATCACTGCTGCGCAAACAACGCTAATGTAAACCACTTAGGATGCCAGTTACAGCAGCAAGCAAGCACATCAGCTGCTAATATTGTTCACTCTACCTCCCTCGCCCCGCTTGCTAACATTCTGACAGTGTTTCTAACAGAACTCCTGCCGTTAGAGAACACCTCCAGACTTCCCTGTATTTTATAGTATCATATTTTCCCGCAATCTCTGTTTTTATAATTAAGATGATTAATCAGTATGATCTCTGTACCACACAAACACACACACACACACACACACACACACACACGCAGAAACTCATGGCTATCATCTTACTTGAAGAATCTATTCAAAATTCATATCATATTAAACAAATTAATCAACCTCTGACTATATCCTTATAGCTGTAACGCTTTTCAGTATTTAAATTACAATTCATTCTGTTATCGTTTTAAATGCCATTTAATTTTAATGATATCGTCTTGCATTGGTGCACTTCTGCATTATATAAAAGATACTATTATCAGTAATACTATCAGCAGGATTGTTTTTTCTTTTTCTTTTCTTTTTTTTTTTTTGGTGTGAATTTCTATTGTCACTCATTTCTAGTCGAATGAGATATCAGTATTGCGTATAATACAGGGGGATTATACTAATAACATCGTACGTGTTGTTGGGTGAGTTTGGCTTTTGCATTAATTATTTATTTATTTATCATTTATCATTTACTAATTATTTTCTGTAAAAATAAAACTGATTTATTATTCCATATATACATGGGTATGTAAAGATAGAATAGATAGACAGATCAACAGGTAGACAGGCAGATACTTAGATAAATAGACAGAGAGAAAGAGAGAAGGCGAGCGAGCGAGGAAGAGAGAGAGAGAGAGAGAGAGAGAGAGAGAGAGAGAGAGAGAGAGAGAGAGAGAGAGAGAGAGAGAGAGAGAGAAAGTGAGTGAGAGAGAGACAAGCTCTTGGTGTAAAAAAATAAAAATAAAAGTGAAAGGTGTAGATAAATAAATGAATAACGATAGAAAATCTGAAACAAACAAACAAACAAACAAAAAAAAACAATCCAATCCATAGACGAAGGACGAAAAAAAAGGGGGGAGGGAGAGAGGAGGGGGGATTCACAAGCCCTAAAGTGTCTTTCCTCAATGCGTTTATTCTCACCGTGTCTTCGGAGTGGTCCAGCCGACATCGAACCCCAGCCAGCAT
>NW_028234403.1:43307365-43312365 GCF_977035675.1 Penaeus japonicus
ATAATGATTACAATAGTGATAATGATAATAATAATAAACACAATGATGATGATAGTAATGATAATGATAGCAATAATAATGTTGGTAATAATAATAATGATGATCATGATGATAGTGATAATGATAATAATAATGATGCTATCAATGAAAATAATTATGATAATAATAATGATATTTATAATAATGATAATAATGATGATAATGATAATGATAGGGATAATAACAAAAGAATAACAGTAATGATAATCATTATCATTTTTGTCATTGCTATTTAGATCATTGTCATTTTTGTTTTTCTTATTCTTATTCTAAATATCCCTAAGAAGGATAGCAGTAATAATGATAATAACGATAATAATAAATAATAAAGATGATAATGATAATAGTAACATTAATAATAAGGATGATAGTAATAACAAGGATGATGATAATATTGTAATGATCCTGATAACTCAGTAACAATGACAAAAATATGTATATTAACAAGGACTACGATAATGAAAGTGATCACAACAATAATGGTAGTAATGTGATGAAAACATTAATAACATTAAAATACATCCAACCTTTTTGTATGCGTGTTACGTGGGTGCAGATAAACACATATAAGTGTATGCGAATGTTTCCTTTTATCATTGACAGTCCCTCCCTTGTTCTAGTAGAAATAAGGGTTAGATTAGGATTACTTGTGATGGTTATGGAACCGTCCATCATAGCGAGAGGAGAATACCATTAAGGGATATTATCACATATGCAAGAGAAGTTTCAGCAGTGATGGGAACTGTGATGAGGCGTTAGGGGTAAGGGCATCGTAATGAACTCCCTCTCTCAGTGTCACCATTCATCGTGTGAAAAGATGTGATCACGGCGTAGAGGCGACTATGTAGGAGGCGTGACTTGGCGAGGCGATTTTGCTCTGCGATCGTCTTTGCTATGGGAATAGGATGTAAGTGATAGGGATGTTGATGTGTATCTCCTCTGTGAATTGGGTAATTGTCATAGAAATTTAGGTTAATTTAATATCTTTTCTATTTATATGAGGCTAAACTATCAAAAGAGGAAGTCCCTAGAAAAGAAAAAAGAATATCTGTAAAATCGTATAAAGAATCTCAACATTTATATAAAACAACCGACACACAGGAGTGAAAATAATCGCCAGAACGCTCAAGCGTTTCTGCATCATGACTTCCAGAAAATGGCCTGCGAAAGAAGATGTAAGATTCAAAAATGTATTTTCATTCGAAAGCTGGAGAGCGACACCGAAGAGTTGCCAGCACCCATATGTCTCTGAGCCGCGGGAGTGACTTGACCTTCAGGGAGAAAGGAAGGTTGTCCTTTAGCCCTTCCAGAGAGTGCTGACTAAAGCCGAAACACTCTTGCTTTTCCCCTTTTTTGGAATATTGCACGGTTGTTTTGCAGTGTGGCGGTAGACTAGAGGGATTAAGAAGTAACGTGAAAAACAGAGAAATGAAGATTATGGGACACACACACATACACAAGGAAACGCAAACACTAAAGCACAGACACACAAATACATGCGAACGTAACAATCCCATTAAATACTTGAGACTTTGATAACTAAAGATATTTCAATAAAAGATCCAAACAGGATGAAACATTATATCTTGATAAAAATCACCATAAGAACAATATAGAAAAAACATATAACCAATTAGGTCATCTTAGCGCAGACAAAGAGTAAGTAATGTGCAAATATTTTACAAACGATCTAAAAAGTTTACCAATAACCAGAAGATTATCTTAAGACCTCTCTGTAAAAAAAAAGAAAGTTAGTAGATACTTTGTCCAGTAGGGTTACGTAACGACTCGAAAACATTGCAAAGCTGTTGAGTCGTAAATACAAAGTCCATCAGGAGGGAAATGTTTGGGTTTATATTGTAGTACTGACCAAAGGAATTTGTTAGACTTCACTTTAGATAAAAACGCAACAATAACACTCGTAGCTCTGACATGTTGCCTCTTTTTGCCTTCTATATTGGTTCATATGGTTTTTTTAGAATATGCTCTATGTAAAGAATAACTGAACAGTCATAAACACATACATACATACACACACTCACACAGACACACATTTTTATTACTATTATTATTATTATCATTATCATCATTCTCTTTGCTATTTTCGCTATCATTTTCCTCAGTATTGTTGTTATTACTACTACCATCACTATCATCATTTTTAGTGATATTATCATTTTCATTATTTTCATCATTATTATTATCATTGTTGTTTTCATCTTTATCATCACAATCATTATCACCGTTATCATCATCAGTGTTTTTTCCTCATTATCATTTTCATCCATGTCATCATAATCACTGCATTATCATCATAACCATTATCATTAATCTCAGTCCTATAATTATGATTATAATCAGTATCAATACCATTAGCATTTCATCATATTACTTATCATCACCATAATGATAACAATAACCATTTCAGTTGGTCATTATAATCATCGTTATGTCATCACTATCTTAGTCATGCAAACAATGATATTAACGATACCCATCCCTTCAGCCTTCAGGTAACTGCTCACCCCTTCTCGCCTCTACTTAACCTCCTCCTTTTTTATCAGCCTTCCTCTCGCATGAATTCCTTCATTATGCAGGAACTCATATTCTTCCCCTCTTTCTTAACTCTCTCTTTCATTTTATTAAACCTTTCTCCCTCTTCTCTCCTCTCCTTTCCTCCTCTATTTCCTCCTCTTGTTCGCTTTCTTGCTCACCCTCGTCTGTACTTCGTTCGGTTGAATGTTTTCGTTCATTTCATTATCGCTGCTCGAACTGTTTCTCTTTTTTCCGCTCTCTTTAGGCTTTTCTCTTTCCCGCTGTGTGTGTTTTCTTCTTCCTCGCTCTTTCTCTCTATCTGGCTCTGTCTCTGTCTGTCTCTCTCTCTCTCTCTCTCTCTCTCTCTCTTTCTCTCTCTCTATGTATGTATGTACATGTGTGTATGTATGTATGTATATATGCGTGTATCTCTCTCTCTCTTTCCCTCTCTCTCTCTCTCTCTCTCTCTCTCTCTCTCTCTCTCTCTCTTTCTCTCTATGTATGTATGCCCCATGTATCTAGTTTCTTATGTAATATATTCTCTATCTCTCTCTCTCTCTCTCTCTCTCTCTCTCTCTCTCTCTCTCTCTCTCTCTCTCTCTCTCTCTCTCTCTCTCTCTCTCTCTCTCTCTCTCTCTCTCTCTCTCTCTATATATATATATATATGTATGTATGTATGTATGTATGTCTATCTATCTATCTATCTATCTATCTATTTATCTATCTATCTATCTATCTATCTATATATGTATATATATATATATATATATATATATATATGTATGTATGTATGTATGTATATGCATGTATCTATTATATATATCTATATATATATATCTATATATTTATCTATCTATATAATATATATATATAAATATTATATATATATATATATACATATATATATATATATATATATTATATATATATATATATATATATATATTATATAATATATATAGATTGAATATATATACGCAATATGTATTTGACGCGTGTTTAGATATGTCTCATACATATTTCTTTACATTTGTCGTATGATTGTTCATATATAATATTATATATATATATATATATATAATATATATATATATATATATATATATAAATATATAATATATATATATATATATATATATATATATATATATACATTATATATATATATATGTATATATATATATATATATATATAATATATATATATATATAATATATATATATATATATTATATATATTATATATATATTATATATATATATATATATATATATATATATATATATATATATATATATATATATATTATAATATATAATAATATATATATATATATATATATATATATATATATATATATATATATATATATATATATATATATATAATATATATTATATATATATATATATCCGTGTGTGTGTGTGTGTACAGATAAATAGATAGATATAGATACATGTATATATAGATATATGAAAAATGATTAAATAAATAGATATATAGATAAAGATGTAGGAAGATAGATGCATATATGTAAATAAGTGCATGATCAGGGAGTGCAGCACATTCTTCCTCCTGTATAAGCAAAATGAACAGATATATCTCCTGCATAAATTGCAACCCATTAATTCCTTATGACGAGGAAGCTGGTGGCTGGCGATTCTGTCATTATCATAAAGCATTTTTATAGCATGCCACACCCCTCTTAGCAATGTCTTTAATGCATCCTACCAGATATAAGAGCGTCCCCACCTTAAGGAGAATGAGATAGTTATCGATCTTTCACCAACTACGAAATTTACTATGTTGTATTTTCAGCAAGTTATGTTGCCATGAGGTGTAACCAGTCTGTGAGAGAATAATGGATGTTAAACCGTAAGAAATGGAACAATAGTATTAAGCATTCTGGTTATACACTCCCTGTCTATTTTCGGATTGAGTGTTTATCTAGTGAAAGTTGGTTATCGGCTATGGTTTCAAGTAAACAAATAGATTCCTTTTTTAAACTTTTTTTCCAGATTAAGGGAAGTTATCAGGAAACCTCTTAGTTTTTTTGTTTTTTTTTTGTTTTCTTTTACGTATACTAAACTTAAACATCTAATTCTACTTCATGCAACATCAGTAATCAATCTCTTATATTTCTTCGTTCATTTCTCTCTCTACTATGCAGTAAACATCGCAAAATAGCGCAGATGAATCAAAACGTATTACCCCATTCAACTCTCTCCTAGAAATCACAGCTGACATAAAAGGATCCCTCTGCTGGTTTATCGAGACCGACAAGGCATTTTTAATGAATCATGAAAATGATAGACGGTGTTACTTACTATTCTACTTCCAAAAACACAGTTAATTTATCTAATATATCTTCAATGACTTGCCGAAACTATTTTCGTCTCTTCAAGATAAACACCAAGAGATAGAT
>NW_028234403.1:43354865-43367365 GCF_977035675.1 Penaeus japonicus
AATGAATGGTTAGAACCTTGTTCATTTTAAATAATTTCATAGTATTTATTATTTTGATAATGGTAACTATAATGATAATGATACTGGTATTAATAATGATGATGATAATGATACTGGTATTAATAATGATGATGATAATCGTGATAACAGAAATGATGATAATATTAATATTAATGACAATAATGGTAATAATAATAAGGATAGTGATAACAATAATGATGGTAATAATAGTAATAGTAATAATGGTGATGATAATAAAAAAGGAAAACAATAATGATAATGATAATGAGTATGATTGTAGTAATGATGATGAAAATTATGACGATTAATGATAAACAAAATGGTAACAATAAAAAGAAATAATAATCATAAAAAACAATAATAGTAGTAGTAATAGTAATAATATAATAATGATAACAATAACACTGACATCATAGTAATAAAATGATGATTGTAAGAAGAAGAAAAAAAAAATAGAGTAACGAAAATACAGAGAAAACTATGTCAGCAAAAGCAAACGCAACAGCAATATCAACATGGATGATAATAACAAAAGTACGAAAGTCTAATGTTTTGTTTTTTATGAATTTATTACTACTACATTTGCTTTTTAGTAACTCAGATTGGTTTGGTTTGCTCGCATTGTATTTGTTCTCTCTTGTAATTGGAAAACTAGTCAGTACCAGTTGAGGCACCCGTGTACACGATAAACTTAAAAGTGGCACAATGTTGTATTTTATCATATTTATCATAATCAATTTTGACGATCGTATGCAAATTTTACGACTAGGTAAATCGCCGTTGATAGAACGCAGTTTGCAGTGTATTTTATTTCTTCATTTTTTATTTTTTTTTCTTTATTTTTTTATTTTTTTTACATTTTACATTCGTGATGTGTAACAATCAATCAACGACGAAGCATACACAGTATATTATCAACTGTTACTAACAACTGGTAATTAAAGTGTGTTCTTAGTTTTGTGGTAGTTGGTTTTTTGACGTGAGGATTGCAAAACCCCCTCCTTCTCCTGGCCAAAAAATGCTATATCATATTTTTTTTATGATTTCCAAAATATTTAGGTAGTTCCTGTTGGCATAGGTTTGGGTGAATTTTAGGTTAGTGTATTCCGTGAGTGTTCATAAGGTTAATATATATGGGGGTTTGGGGAAGGCTCGTTCTGTAGGTGGGGGTGGGGGTTGGGTGGGCGGGTGGTGGGGGGGGGGGGGGGGGGGGGGAGGGGGGTGGGGGGGGGTGGGGGTTTGGGGGCGGTGGGGGGGGGGGGGGGGGGGGGGGCGGTGGGGGGGGTGGCGTGGGGGGGGGTGGGGCGGTGGTGGTGGGGCGGGGGGGTCGGGGGGGGGTGTGTGAGAGTGAGAGAGTGTGAGTGTGAGAGAGATGTGTGTGTGTGTGTGGGGGGGGGGGGGGGGGGGGCGGGCGGGGGGGGGGTGGGGCGGGGGGGGGGGGGGTGTGGGGGGGGGGGTGGGGGGGCGTTGGGGGGGGGGTTGGGGGGTGTGTGTGTGTGTGTGTGGTGTGTGTGTGTGGAGTGTTTTGTGCGATGGTGTGTGTGTGGGTGTGTGTGTGTGTGTGTGTGTGTGTGTGAGTGTGGTGCTGTGTGTATGTGTGGGGGGGGGGGGGGGGCGAGGGTGTATGTCTTTCAATCATCTGTCTCTAAATCTCTATTTGTGTGTGTGTGATGTGTGTGTGTGGCCATTGTGTGGTGTGAGTGTTGTGTGTGTGTGTGTGTGTTTAAGGTGGGATGTGTGTGGTGTTATGTGTACGGTGGTAAGCATCACTCTATCTATCTATATATATATATGTGTGTGATGGTGTGTGAGTGTGTGTGTGGTGTGTGTGTTGTGAGCTGTGTGAGTGGTGTGTGTGTGTGTGTGTTTGGGGGGGTGTGTGTGTGTGTGGTGTGTTTTGGGGGGGGTGGGGGATGAGGGTGTGTGTGTCGTGTGTGTGTGGGTGTGGGTCGGGTGTGTGTGTGGTATGTGTGTGTGTGACGGTGGGTTTGTGTTTGTGTGTGGTGTGTGTGTGTGTGAGGGTGTGTGTGTGGGTGTGTGTTGTGTTTGTGTGGTGTGTGTGAGAGAGTGTGTGGTGTGGTGTGTGTGTGTGGGAGTGTGTGTGTGTGTGTGTGGTGTGTGGTGAGTGTGTGTGTGTGGTGTGTGGGTGTGTGTGGTTGTTGAGTGTGTGTGTGTGTGGGTGTCTGTGTGGTGTGTGTGTGTGGGGGTGTGTGTGTGTTGTGTGTGTGGTGTGCTGAGTTTGTGTGTATGTGTGAGTGTCTGAGTGTGTGTGTGTGATGAGAGTGGTGTGTGAGAGTGTACTCTCTCACTCTCTCGTGTGTGTGTGTGTTTGTTGGGAGTGGTGAGTGGTGGTGTGTGAGTGTGTGTGTGTGTGTTTGAGGTTTTAGGTGGGGGGGCGGGGGGGGGGGGGGGGGGGGTGACCCTCCGGGGGGGGGGGTGGGGGGGGGTGATTTGGTGTGGTTGTGTGTGAGTCATGTGTGGAGTGTATGTGTTGTGTGTGTGAGTGTGTGTGTGGGAGTGTGTTGTGTTGTGTGAAGTGTGAGTCGTGTGTGTGTGGGTGCTGTGTGTGTATGTGTGTGTCGTGTGTAGTGTGTGTGTTTCGAGTGAGTGTGTGGTGTGTGTGAATGTGTGGGCTGTGTTTGTATATCTGTACTATATACTCTCTATCTCTCTCTCTATCATCTATCTACTATCTATCTTCACTCTACATGGAGTCGTGTGTGTGTTTGTGATTTTTGAGTGGTGTGTGTGGAGAGTGTGTGTGTGTGGGTGTGTGTGTGTGTGTAAGTTTCGGTGTGTATTGTCTGTGTGTGTGTGTGTGTGTTTTTGTGTGTCACTGTGGTGTCCCTTGTGTCTCATGTGTGATGGTATGTGTCATGTGGTGTGTGTGTGACTGTGTGGGTATTTCCTCTATATTACTCTCTCTATCTCTGTACTCTCTATATATCATCTATCTATCTTCTCTCGATATATCATACAATATACATGTGAAGGTTTGTGTGTGTGTGTGAGTGTGTTTGTGTGTGGGTGTGGTCGTGTGTGTGCTGTGTGTGGGTGTGTGTTGGGGGTGTGTGTAGATCGGTGGGTACGTGTTGTGTGTGTGAGTGTGGTAGTGTGTGTGTGTGTGTGGTTGTGTGGGTTAGTGAGCTGTGAGTGGATTGAGTGTGGTGGTGTGTGAGTGTGGATAGTGAGGGTGTGTGGTTTGTATGTGTGGAGTGTCTGTGTGTCTCTTCTCACTCTGTATAATAAAATATTATCTATCTATATATACTGTGTGTGGTTTGGGTGAGTGTCGTGTGTGTGTGTGTGTGTGGTCGTGTGAGAGTGTGGTTGGTGAGTGGTGTGGGGGTGTGTGTGTGTGTGATGTGAGTGTGGGTTTGTTGTGTTTGAGTGTGTGGATGTGTGTTTAGAGTGTGAGTTTGTTGTTTGTGTGGTGTGTGTGTATGTGTGTGTGTGTTTGTGGGGAGTGAGTGTTTAGAGTGTGTGGGTATGTGTGTGTGAGTGACGTTTGTGTGTGAGTGTGATTATTTTATTTTTTAATTTAAAGATAATATATTATTATATTATATATTTATATATATTTTTGATATATATTATTTATTACATATTTTAATATAATTTTTTATAGATATTTGTATTATTATTATATATTTTTTTATTTTTATTATATACATTTTTAATTTATATAAAATTCATTTTTAAAATTATATTATATATATTTAGAATATATATATTATATATATATATTTTATTTTATTATATATAGTATATATATTTTGTATAATTTTATTTAATTTTAAAAAATTTTTTTTATTTTGTGTTTATTTATTTTATTTATAATTATATATATATTTAATTTATAATAAAATTTTATAAGTTTTTTATATATATTTATTTTTATTTATTATATTTATATATAATATATACAATTATTGTATTGGTTTTTTTTTTTTTTTTTTACTTGTTTATTAAATATATTTATTATAACAAAAATAAAATAAAACATAATAATAATATATATATATATATATATATTTTTATTACATATAAATATAAATTAAAATTTTATTTTGTATATATATATGTAATTAATATATTTTATATAATATTTATTATATTAATATATATAAAATATATTTTTATTTATAATATATTATTATTATATATTTATATAATATTATATAAAAAATTTATTATTTTTATTATGTTTTATTTAATATAATTAGTATAAAATATATATATATATTTGTATAATATTTTACAACAAAATATTATTTATATATATATATTTATATATATAATATATATATATTTTTTATGTAGGTTATATATTTTTATACTTATATATATATATTAATATATATTATATATTAAAATTTTTTTAAAAATAATTATATAATATTATTTATACAATTTAACACACACACACCACACACAACACACACCAAAAAAAATTATAAATATATATTTATATATATAGAATTTATATTTATTAAAATATATATTTATAATAAATGTTACAAAAGTATTTGTATAGGGATATATATGTATATTTATTATTTTATATATATATATATATATATATTTTTATATTTATATATATATATATATATATTTATTTTTTTTTTTTTTTTTTTTTTTTGGGTGTGGGGGGTGGTGTGTGATTGACTTGGTAGTCGAGTATCAGCCTGTAATCAGAACTGGGTAACTCTGAGTAAGAGGCCGGGGGCGGGGGATTGTGGACTGGGTACGAGGGCCAAGGGATCGGGTGCCGGGTGCCGGGGGCCGGGGGGCGGGGACGTATGTTTCCTCAAGTGTATTGGACATACCAGGCAGGATCCGATTTACAATGTGCGTTCGAGCAGCTCCATTCCTGCAATACATTCGTTCATTTGATACCTAGTTCAAAGCAACAATAAGTTAGACGAGACCACTGCTCTTGTATCCGTTTTACACTATATTAACTACTACTATAACGTGTATCTTACGGAGTCAATATCGCATGGGCCATATGCTGAATTCTGTATTTGCCGAGAATGAACTGCAGTTTGATGAATTACATGGTTTGATGAAGCCTTTCGTACCTCTGGAAGATATAGTGTGTGCCTCGCTGGACTTGAAGGCTATTGTGCAGTAGCGTTTCCTCAATACCATTGGGTTGTTCATCTCTTTCCATTAGATGATGAAAAATAATGGTCAGAGCCAATATGGCCAGCGAGGTTTATTGAATGAAAAAAGAGCAAACAAGAATATGAAAGAACAGAAATCACAAGTGAAATAAAAACAAAAAAGAACAAAAGTAAAACTGAATAAAATGAGCAATACTTAAAATCTTTACAACGTGCAATACTAGAATGAAGTAAAGAATGAACACTAAACCTGTCCAGCATAACAAATTCAATAACTATTAATAAAAACGTATTATTCTCTTTTTCCCTTTAAACCCGGCCTTTTTGCCATGTGACCTAAAAACAACACTCTACTTAACTTCTCTTTATCAAAATCGGCGCGTAAGGTAGCCCTTCGAGTGCAAATCCAGAGGCTAGCACTTGAAAAGTGTATCTAACGTTTTTCTTGTAAAAATGGCAGCGATGTCAACAATGGTGTGGTTCAAATACATTCTAAAAAAAAAAGTAATAAAACACTTTAAATTCCTCTTATCAATTGGATCTTACAACTCAATCAAAAGAAGAAAAGAATACAAAAGTAAAGCACCATAATAAGATCGACAAAAACAATAAAAAACGGAACAAATGCAACGTACAGAAAAATGCATTAAATAAATAAAAGAATGGCTTACATGCAACTTATCAAAAATTAAACCTTTGAAAAACACGCAAAAATTAAATCAACAAGGACTTCGCTGAAACTGTCACGAAACACGGCATAGAAATCCAGGGGGCGTATTATTTAGGGGTAACTGAAAAAATCTTTCGTCACTACAGTACATTGGTCTCCTTACACTATATCAATAACATATGCAACATATCAATCACCACCTCCCCAGACCCGGAGGTAAAGCCGATAACCATTATCACGAACAAGTCCAGCGCAAACAGGCCGGAGAGAGACCGTCGGGGAAGGACACTATCTGTTTCACGGGAAGGTTCACATGCAGGTGACAGCAGAAGCAGGTGAAGAAGCGGCACCAGTCAGTCAGCTGAAGATAACAGAGGGTTGCCAGCGGCCGGCGGGCGGAGCGTGGAGAGAACGCTCACCATTTCCCTGTTTAATGGTTACCTTTGACACTCGGTCGTTCATCGCTGCCGTTAGCTTATCATTGGGGACGTATGTCTCGCCCTTCGTGCGCGTGGCAACGATACTTTCGATTGGATCGGTTGTTTGTGTACATTAATGGATGTTTGTGAGAGTGATTTTGTTTCGAGAGTGTTGCTCTTAGTGTGAGAGATTTAGATAGTGTTGATAAATTGAGAGAGAGATTGATAGAGTGTTAGATAGTGTTTTTGTGTGGTGTATGTTAAAGGGTGTGCTGTTTTTTCTGATATTGAGTGAGTTTTAGATACATGTTAGAGATTGTGTATGATAGTGATGTGTGGGTGAGTGTGTTTGTTTGTAGGTAAGTGGTGTGGGTTGGAGAGTGTGATTTATGTTTTATGATTTTTTTAGATTTTTGTAATCGTTATAGAAATATGATTTTTATATTTTGTGTGAGATAGATTTTGTCGAGAGTGTGTAGTTAGAGTAGAGGTTAGTTTCATAGTTTTATATTTTTTATAGTGAGTTGCTGGAGTGGGGGAGCTTAAGAGGGGTGTGGGTGGATGGGTGGGTTTGTGTTTTGCGTTTTGTGACTGGGTTATGTTGTTGAGTGGTCGTTGGGTGTGTGTATTTGGTGTGCTGTGCGGTATTGTGAGATTTATTTTAGTGATAGGTTATTGTTAGTTTGTGTTTTATGGTGTGTGTGTGTTTGTGTTAGTGTGTGAGTTTTGACTGTGTATGTGAGTTTGTGTGTGTCCGTGGGTGGGATTGTTTCTTTTTGAATCTGGCTGTGAGAGGGGTTTTAGGAGGGAGGGTTGGAGTGGATGTTCTGGTAGGTCGAGAGTGTTGTTGAGTCGATTTTAGTGTGAGTTATTGATATTTTGTGAGTAGTTAGAGTGAGTGTGACGTTTGGTAGTGTGTTGAGTGGTTGTGTCTGTGTTTGTTTGTCGACGTGTGTGTGTAGTGGTGTGTGTTTATTGTTAGATGTTGCAGTGTTGTGGTAGTGATATGGTTGTGATATCGTGAGTGAGAGTTTGGTCGAGTGTGGTTATTCTTGATATATATAGAATTATCATAGGACGACTTAAATTTTGATTGGGAGTGTGTGTGTGTTAGTGTCGTGTACGGTGGCTTTTGAGGTGGGGGGGTCAGGGGGGGTCGGTGGGGGGGGGTTCCTGGGTCTGTGGTGGGTGGGGGGGCGGTGGGGTGTGTATGTGTGTGTGTTAGTGTGTGTGTGTGTGTGTGAGTGGTGTCACGTTTTTTTATAGACTTTGTGTGGTGTGTGGTGGAGTGTGTGTGTGTGAAAGTGTGTATGTGGTGGTGTGGTGTGTATTGGTGTGAGTGAGCTGAGTGTTGTGTGTGTGTAGTGTGTGTGAGTGTATATGTCGATTGATGTGAGTGTGTGTGTAGTGTGTGGTGTGTGTGGGTGTTAGAGTGTGTTTGTGTATGTGTGTGTGTGTGTGTGGGGGGTGTGTGTGTGTTTGTGTGTGTGTGTGTGTGTGTGTGTGTTTATGTTTTGATTGGGTGTGGGGTGTTGTGAGTGTTGGTGGTGTGAGTCGTGGGTGTGTGTAAGTGTGTGTGTGTGGTGTGGTGTGTGTGTTTGGGGTTGGTTTATGTTTGGGTTTTGTTGGGGGGGATCTTGGAGGGGGAGGGAGAGAGTGAGTGAGTGAAGTGGTGGGTGGCGCGTGGTGTGTTAAGTGTGTGTGTCTGTGTGTTTGTGTGAGGGTGGGTGTGTGTGTGTGAGTGTGTTTGTAGGTCGTATGGGGGTGAGTGATAATTGTGGCAGTGGGGGGGGGTGGAGGGGGGGGGGGTTTGGTGATGACGGGTGTTTGTGTGTGTGTGAGTGTGTGTGTGTGGTGTGTGTGAGTAGTGTGTGTGTGTGTGTGTGTGGGTGTCAGGGTGTTGTGAGTGTCGGTTTGTGGGGTGTGTGAGTGTGGGTGTGAGTGTGATGAGTCTGGGAGAGTGTGAGTGTGAGTGAGGGTGTGTGTGGTGGTGTGTGTGGGTGAGGTTTGTGAGGGTGTGTGAGTGTTGGTGTGAGTGTGTGTTTGTTAGTGTGTGTGTGTGTTGTGTGTATTGAGTGTTCGTGTGTCGTTGTGTTTCGTGTGTGTGTGGTTTTGATTGTGTAGTGTGTGTGTGTGGGTCGTCGTGTGTGGTGTGGTGTGAGAGTGCTGTTTGTTTGTGGTGTGTTTGTGTGTGTAGTGTGACTGTGTAGAGGTGTGAGTGAGAGTGTGTGTGTGAGTTGTGTGAGTGTAGGTGTGTGTGTATGTGCTGTTTGTGAGGTATGGATGTAAGTTTATGAGGTGTGGGTCTGTTTGTGTAGTGTGTGTTTGGGGGGTGTGTTTGTGTGTGTGTGTGGGGGGTGGGGGGGGGGGGTGGGTGGGGGGTGGGGGTGGGGGGGGGGGGCCGGGGTGGGGCGGTGGGGGGGTCGTAATGTGGTTTGTGAGTGCTGTGTGTTTGGGTGTTTGTGTGTGTTGTGTGTCGAGGTATATGTTTGTTTGGTTGACGTGTAGGTGTGTGTGAGTGTGTGTGTGTAAGTGTGAGAGTGTGTATGTTTAAGTAGGGTTGTGAGTGTGTGTGTGTGTGTTTGTGCGAGTTTGTGTGTGTGGTGTTGTGAAGGGTCTGGTTGAGGTGTGTGGGTGTGGGTGTGTATTAGCGTGTGGTGGTCTGTGTGAGTGGGTGGTTAATGTGACTGTTTTTGTGTTTGTTGTTTGGTGTGTGTGTGCTGTAGTGTTGTGGTGTGTCCCTGTTTGTTGTGTGTGAATGGGGGCGGGCGTGACGTGATTGGAGTGCAGTGAGAGGGATTAGTTGCGACGTGCTGTGTGTCGATACTGTTGGTGTTTAGTATACTTTCTAGTTATATTTATAAGATGATTTTAGATTTTATATTTTTTATATAGAGCTTGTTATCATATTCCAGGTGGATGATTTTCAATGAGATCTGTGCTGCGTGGGAAGGTGAGTCGGGGATGTGTGGGAATGTTACACACATGGAAGAATGATACGAACAATTGGTTCGTAAAATAGATGGTGGCCGTAAATTCACGCGCTTGTAAGATAAAAGTACTTGTACAGTTTACTTTGGGGTTAGTTTAACAGCTTGAGGCAGATAGTGCGTATGTGCGTCTCGGTTGTTAGCAAGTAATGGAATTGTAGAGTATGGGGTGGGAGGGGTAATTGTATAGGGGGGGGGGTCTGTGTATTGTTTGTGGTTGAGTTATGGGTGTGTGTTTGTGTGTGTGTGTGTGTGTAGTGCTGTGTGTCGTTGTGTGTGAGGGTGTGTAGTGTGTAATGTGAGTGTGTGTTTGTGTGTGTGTCGTGTGTGAGATCGTGTGTTTGTGTCGTGTGTGAGTGTGTCTCTATGTGTGAAACAGGGTGATTGTAGGTGTGTGTATGTGTGTATGTATGTGTGTGGTGTGTGTGTGTCGTGTGTGTGGTTGTGTGTGTCTTGTGTGTGAGTCGGGGGTGTGTTGTGTGTGTAGTGTATATATATTTATATAATTATATTATAAATATATATTTATATATATATTATATATATATATAATAATATTATATATTATATTTATATATTTTGTAATATATATATACATATGACATTATATATATGTCATATATATATATTTATAATATATATTATATATATATATATATAGATATATTATATTTTATATGTAATATATAATATTATTTTATAATATATCTATATATTTTTAAATATATAAATTTATATATATATATATTATATATATATATATGTTTTACATATATATATATATAGATATATATATATATATATATATTTATATATATATACATATTATATATATATTATATATATATATATATATATTTATATTTTATATTTTATATATATTATATATATATATATATTACCCACAAACACACACACAGAGACACACACACATATATATATAATTATATATTTTTATATATTTATATATATATATTTTTATATATATATATATATATATATATATTATATATATATTATATATATATGTATAAATATTTATGTATTTTTATATTATATATATATATTTTATATCTATATATATATATATATTAATGCATATATATGTATTTATATATATATTATATATATATAATATATTATATATATATTATATAATAGCTATCTATCTAAAATATGCATATATACATATAATATATATATATATATATATATATATATATATATATATATATATATATATATATATATATATTATATATATAAAATTTCATTTATTTATGTGTGTGTGTGTATGAATATAAATTTATAATTTATATATAAATGTATTATATTTTATATATATATATATATTTTACATATATATACATATATATTTATTTATTTATTTATGTGTGTTTGTGTGTATGATATAGATTTATATATGTATATAAAAATGTATATATATATATTATATATATATATTAATATATATATAGTTATATATATAATAGATGTTTGTAGGTATAATATATTTATTGATATATATTATTTATATTATCTATAATTTATTTATGTTATACATGGAATATTATTATATATATTATAAATAATAGATTGTTAGGGAATATATATATTTATAAACTTTATAAATATTATATATATATATATATTTTATTATTATATATATAAACATACTCTAAACCCTCACATCACACAAACACACACACTCCTGTGGCACATCCACACACACTCTCACATACTCACACAAACTCCCTAACTCACACACTTATATATATATTATTATATTTTTATATATATATATATATAGTTATTTACTACACATATACACTATCACTCACACAAACTCACACTCACACACACTCACACACACAAACACACACACAACACACTCGTATTTATATATATATATATTGATATATATATAGATTTATTATATTTATATTATTATATATTAAATATTACATATATATATATATATATTTATATATATATATATATATAATATATTTATTTTATATTTACATATATATATATATATATATTTTTATTTATATATATAATATATATATATATATACATAATTTATATATAAATAAATATTTATATATATATATTATATAAATATATATTTATATGATTATAATATATTTATTACATATATATTTATAAAAAAATATATTTAATTTATATAAATATATTTATGTAATATACATGTATATATATATTATATATATATTTATATAATTATTTAACATAAACACACTCACACACCACTTTTTCTATAAATTGCTTATACGCTTTTTATTTCTTTTCCAAATGTTTTCATGTAGCTCTTTTATCAAAAAAAAAAAAAAATAATACAAAAATAAATAAAGAAACTAATGTAAAATAACAACACCACTCTAAAACGGTTTTGACTTGTTTATTGTTAGGGTTACTGTTTCTGATCATACTATATTTGATCAGGTCTGAGAAAAAAATGTTGTACGCCTTATCCTAGTTGTGTTTTGTTTGGATCTTGAAGCCGCTATATGTGTAAAATTGGGTCACCCAACTTAAACAAAACAACAAGCTCATAACTTTGTATAAAAAGAAAAATAAATAAGTAAATAAAAAAATAAAAAAAATACAGAAAATATCCTTTTACCATTTTCTATATATGGAAAAATTCTCCCGATGATACATTTTTTGTAATAATAGTATTCAACTATCTTGCAATAGTTGTCATTATTTTTTTTAATGATCTTCTTTTGATCTCAAAAAAAATTACGGGAATTAACTACGCTCTATTTTTCGTTTATAGTTATTCCTAAGTTAGTAACAAT
Organism: Penaeus japonicus; assembly: GCF_977035675.1. Classification (NCBI taxonomy): domain Eukaryota; kingdom Metazoa; phylum Arthropoda; class Malacostraca; order Decapoda; family Penaeidae; genus Penaeus; species Penaeus japonicus. The sequence continues at coordinate 43,366,923 of NW_028234403.1, forward strand.
TAAGTATATCTAGTCTTTGTGATGTTTTATCTGCCTTAGCTAATAATGTCACCGTTAAATCCAGGACAGGATATCTAACATATATATATATAAGATAATATATATATATTATATATATATATTTAATATAAATATATATAAAAATATAACGTAAATATATATATATATATATATATAATATATATAAATATAAATATATAATATATATATATATACATATATATATTTAATATATTAAATATATATATATATATATATAATATATATATAGTATAAATGTTTATATATTATTTATATATATATATATATATTTCTAATATATATTTATTTATATATGTAAATAAATAGATAAAATATTATATATATATATATTATATATTTGTATAATATATATATATATATATATATATATATATATCTACATAAACACACACACACACACA
>NW_028234403.1:43372365-43374865 GCF_977035675.1 Penaeus japonicus
ACATATTACACACACACATCACACACACACTCACAACACACACATTACACACTCACACACATATTATAGTATATATATATATAATATATATGATATATATAAATATATATATATATAATAATATATATATATGTTGGACTGATATGTAAAATACAAAGTATGTATATATCATATATAGTTATATATAAATATATATATATATATATATAATATATAGATATATAAATATATATATATACACACACATATGTATGTCTGTATGTGTGTGTATGTGTGTGTAAAAGGTTTATTTACAATTGCAGATTATATCGGGTCAATCATAATACTTATTTTGTCACTTTCAAATATCATTCCAAAAAACAAAACTGCAAATCATAGTTCAAACTTGCTTATAATCACGGTTTAATTGAGCACAAAGTAATTGCAAATGAGTGCAAAATGCAAAGAGAAAATAAAATGCCTGATTATGTGAATGATATATCAGAACTCATTTAAAACATGTCAAGAATCCATCACATGTACAAATACCGTACAAATACATATTTTCCGGTGGAATATTTTCCATGACTGCATTTGAAACAGACTTCAACATTGATAATGCTCTGATGTTAAATCGGAAGTTAATACGGAGTTACTTCATATGCTGCTGGAAGAAAGAGGTCGCATTTACAAAAAAGTCTTTCGTCCATTTACGACATCATTTCATATCTTATTAGAGGGCCAGATGATAAATCCTTGTCATGATTTGTCTCGAAGAAACAGATCAGCAAAATACAAATGCGTAAAATGCCTTTAGTATTAGTCATTTATTTTTTTCCCTTACATCGAACGGCTTAGCACGATCTTTGACGCAAACTTCTGCCACTTTGTTTACAGGTGAGTTCAATTTTAGCAATTTTTCTACCGATAAAGGTTGTTTCTACTAAACAGCAAAACTATACTCTAAAAATGTACCTACCCAGTATAAAAGATTCCTTATTCATCGATACAGCATATTATCATTTCTTTGTTGCAACTATAATTATCCATTTTTTCCATCATCATTATAATTAAATTCCTCACATTCAAATACAATGTTATCTGATAAAACATTAAGATAAATTTCCCTCAAATTTGCGCCTAAAGCAGACATTATCGAACTTGATAAACACTTCCATTTACAAACACAAATCCACGTGTGTGTGAGATTTATAGAAACTGTGAACGAGGTTGGAAGGAAAATAATTGATGGAAAATGGTAGCAATATAAGCCATGAATATGAGAAATGGTGCTATGGCGTTCGTGGAATAGGAGCATTTCACAAGAGGTACCGATTCTAGAATACATAATTGCTGCGGCAGACGGAAATTGCTGCGGCAGGCAGGCGGAAGGGAAGGGTGACTTCTCGCAAGATTCTGCCTTCTTCCCACGCTCAGGAACAATTTTTTAAAACAAACACATGCGCACTTGTATATGTGTTTCTAGATATATAAAGAGGTAAATAGATGTATTGACAGATAGATATATTGATAGATAGATATAGACATAAACACACACACACACACATTTATATATATATATATATATAAATATATAATATATCTATATAATATATATATTATATTATATATATAAATATATATTATATATATAGATAATAGAAGATAGACTAATAATTGATAGATAGATAATATACATTACAATACTTACATACACACACACACACACACACCCACACACACACACCCCCACTCACACCCACACACACACACACATATATACATATCTATATATATATATATATATATATATATATATATATATATATACATATAGATCATATATATATATATAGAATATACATTATATATATATATATATATATATATATATATATATATACAACATACACACACACACACAACACACACATATATGTACATATAATATTATATAATATATATATATATTATCTATATAATATATATAATATATATATAATATATATAATATACATAAATATATATATATATATATAAATATCTATGTATATATATAGATATTTAGTAATATAAATATAAGTATATATACATATAAATATATATATAATAATAAATATATATATATATATATAGATATATATATTTGTGTGGTGTGTGTGTGGTTGTGTGGGGTGTGTGTGTGTGTGTGTGTGTGTGTGTGTGTGTGTGTGTGTGTGTGTCTGTGTGTGTGTGTGTGTGTGTGTGTAGATGTGTGTATTTGTGCGAGTATGTTTGTGTGTTAGCAATAATAATTACAATGTTATGAGTTTATACTAAGAAAATAGTTATAGTAGCATTAATACAAACAGTCAGAGAAAAATCATATTTCTAATGATTATATTAATGACACAAAACAAAAATGGCAGTAAGAACAGCATCAATAGATATTATCATGAAACTAAATAATGATAATGGTATTAATAATGATAATAACAATAATAGCACTATATGATCATAATAATGATAATGATAATGATGA
>NW_028234403.1:43379865-43382687 GCF_977035675.1 Penaeus japonicus
AATATAATAATATTGTATGAAATATAAAGTGATATCGTGATATTTATAATATATAATATATAGTTATATATATAGATATATACATAGTATATATTTAAATAGTTATCTCTTATGTATGTAAGTATTATGTATTAGGTTTGTATGTTGTGGCGCATGAGTGTTTGTATGTTATATATGAAAGCATATAATATATATATATATATATATATTTATATATATAAATATATATATATATCTATATCTAAATGTATATTTATATATATATATATAATATATATATATATAATTAATATATAAATATATATAGATATAATATATATATATATATAATATATCATAAGATATATACACTGACCATACACACTCATGTTATATAATGATTTTTGTGTTTTGCTTGTTTGTGTTTATGAAATAAATATATATGTATATATATATATATATATATATATATATATATATATATATATATATATATATAACTTATGCATAATTGATATAAATTATATACACATAATTAGCGTGTTTCAAGCGGTTGATGGTCGTCCAATAGTTACTCTTCCTAATTATCATTTTATTTCATTTTCACAGTATCGATGATAGCAGGAAATTATTTGCTTCTTACTATTTCTTTGCTCCCGAACAGAAAACTACGTCTCTCACAGATGTACAGCTTCTGCGAGCCGCGCCATCCTATTCATCACTTCATTACTACAAGGGGAACGCACTTGCCCATATCACATGATGTTTCTAGATCGAAAGCAATGGAAACTTCGATGTATACTACGATAGAGGTAATTCAGTAAAAGCTCTACGGCTCAACTGTTTTGAAAGAGTAATTAAAGTCTGATTTATAGCCAACTGATCGTATAAGCATTTGATATACATCGCTGCTATCATATATATGAAGAATTACTTAACCATGTGTATTACGATTTGCTAAATAAAGAAAATTTTACTGGATTAGTCCTTATGATCTCTCTCTCTCTCCGTGTATATATCTATATCTATCTATCTATATATATAAATATATAATATATAATATATAATATTTATTAGAAATATATATATGTTAATAATGTAATATATATATATATAATGTATATATATATATGTAATAATACTTATATATATGTATATATATATATATATATATATATATATATATATATATATATGTTTGTATGTATATACATACATATGAATTAAATTTAAAAACTCATTACGAATCCGTTTATAAAGTTATGTACGTAGAGACGGATTCGCCAAATACAAATACTAACGAACATCTTGTCACTGAAACAGACATGTACCAAGAACTGAACCTCGTGAAGGACTACGGCCGCCTGGCTTACTATCCCCCGAGCACAGCCAGTCCTGTGTCACGCAGGACATCGAACTATGCGTGCAGAGAGAGATGGTCATATCTCTTCATCCCCCGGACTATGCGTGACTGGGCGTGGATGATGATAGTCTATGACAGAATGAATTACGCCGAAATGTGGATTCCACTCACAGAGGATAAAGAAAATGAAGGAACTTATTACTGGCAAGTGGCAGTAGGTAAGGAACATATCTAAGTGCGTTGTTTTATCTATTTTTCTCTTTATATTATCTATATGCATGACTGTACATAAGCGTATTTATAAATAAACACGATTTTACACACACACACACATATATATATATACACACATATATATATATATATATATATATATATATATATATATATATATAATATAGAAAGACATATACACATATGTTTGTGTGTAGATATACTTTATATATAATAAATATATATATATATATAATATATATATATATATAAATATACATTAAAATATATATATAATATATATACATAAGTATATGTATATATACATATAAGTATATATTTATATATATATAGATAATATATAAAATTAGAATATATTAATATATACAATGACATAAATATATATGATATATATTAGATATATATAATTTATATATATATATATATATATCTATTATACATATAGATTTACTATGTTATATAATACATATATATACATATAACTATACATCTATACATATATATATATATATATATATATATATATATATATAAATATAATATATCATCATCATCATCATTCATCAGATGTACTCCATTCCACTGCCTCTCTAAAACTTTCCCAGTCATTCCATCTTGTGTCCTCTGATTCCAGTTTATTCCTGTAAATTCCCATTTCATAACGGGTCTTTCCCCGGTCTTGTTTTTCTGTAATTTCCCCTTCTGTTGTTTTCTTTGTCCCCTATTGTCCTTCTCTGATAATATGACCGCCCACTGCCACTTTTCTTCTTCGTTCTGATGCATTTAAGTATATCCCTACTTTTGTATTGTCTGATCCATGCTCTTTTTTGTCCTCTAACCAAACTCTTTACATAAGCCGTTCCATTTCTCTTTGAGCAATTACTAATTTCCTCTCAATACTTTGTCGTAGTCCATTTTCGACCCATATTTATACGGGAGGACACATTGGTCAAAACCGTTCCTCTTTAACATAGTAGCAGTTACCTCGTAATATATTACAAATTTACCGAAGGCACTGGCAACCTAGCCTGATTCGCCCTTTATACTCGGCTTCGCCTGGATTATTCGTCGATGATTGTCTAGTAAAATATTCGTTGACTCTTCTATACAATCGCCTATTTACTGTTTCGACTGTTGAACATGACTTAAGGTCTTTTTCATGTTCCTTTTAAGCCAATATTCAACTTCCATATTTCCCAGCAAATCCTTAACAATTTTAATAATGTTTCCTTGACTCCCGAAAAGA
>NW_028234403.1:43395287-43397787 GCF_977035675.1 Penaeus japonicus
CGATAGTGCGCGTTATGCTAGTCTTTACGTTTATCATATGCTGAGCGTAACTCATGAAAACAATATAATCTCCAATTCAAGTATATTCTGAGGGCCTGTTTCCTATCCACAGTCCATTGTTTTTCAAACTGGGAAAAAAGCGCGCTCTGCGGCTGACAAATTTTATCCTAACATGAGTCAACACTATTTAACAAATTTTATCTGGTCAATTTTAAAAAGCTATAACTATGAAAATTAATTACATACTCCTATTGTCAAGTTTATTAAATGATTTAAAACAAATATGAAAATTAAAAATATAGTTCATTGATTACTCTTTCCAATAGAACGACGGGAAGCTCATGCGGAAACTCGAATATCGTTCGGACATAAAAAGCTTGCCAATTCGCTCACAAATTGACAATTATTTCAGAATTAATGATTTAATACAATTTTTCAACAATTGACAGCGTCCTAAAATATTGTTTCATGATTTGATTTATCTTGGCCAAATAACACGGGAATCGTCTTGCCAAACTCGGAATATCGTCTGACTAAAAAGATGCCAATTCGCTCAAAAATTGACAATTTTTCAGAAAATTGACGGAAAAGTGCTAGTGTGACAGCGCCTTTATTGTAAATACCATTATGACAATTATTATAATTTTTATTGCTTTTATTAACATTATTGTCATCCTTATTATCATTATTGTCATTATCATTGTTGTTTATATCATTATTACTAGTCATTTTTCGATATAATGAATATAATTTTCACAATTTCCGTTTTCATTATCTTTATTACTTTATGATCCTTATCACCATTAATATTATCAGCAATATCATTATCATCATTGCTATTACTATTACTATCAATCTTGTTGTACTAAACGATTGTTATTGCCATATGGTTATAATGATAGTAATAATGAAACAAAATGATAGTAGCAAGAAATGATATTACTACGATTACCACTATTGCTGTTGCGACTATATTACTGCTACTGATACTAATACTAATGTCTATGATAACAGTAATGATAACAATGATGATGACGGTTACTTGCAAAACACTCTTCCGTGTTGATGAAATGGCAGCGGGTGTATGTATATAATGAGTTTATCTGCTATGATGATGGTTATAATGGTATTATTAATGGTTACGATGTTAAAAACACAATGATGAAAAATGATAGTAATCTTAGGAAATGGTGTATCAAAATGTGATGCTACATCTATAGAAATTCAGTAAACAAAAAGAAATAAAATATAAAAGAAAATATTAAGAAAGACAGACTAAATAGATGAAGTACCAGTATTATTACGTTGCACTGGTTGCAACAACATTGGCAGTGACGTCATCTGCCTGGCAGCGTTTCGTCTATTTAAATCGAATTATCAGCAGAAGGTGTCACACTCCAGCCACAGCTCCTTCGTCTCCGTCACAGCTGCTATGAAGGTCAGAGCGCATACGTATAAGTATATATTTTATATATATATATATATATATATATATATATATATATATATATATATATATATATGAATGTATTTTTTTATAGATATGTAGATGTAACCAGATAAATAAACATAGATATAGTTATTCATGTGTGTTATATATATCTATAAAATCCATCTGGTATATATATAGATATAGACACACTAGACAATAGATAGATAGAAGATAGATGATATGTATATATTATATATATGATATATATATATAATATATAATAGAATCTATTGCGATAAATATATACTATATATTCATAACTATATCTACTTGTATGTAACTATATCTATCTATCTATCTGTGTTTATTCTACATATCATAAATAAAATATACATTCATATAGAAATATATATATATATATATATATATATATATTTATATATATATACATACATATATATATATATATATATATATATATATATTAAATATATTATACTTGTAGTAACATATCTATGTCTATCTATCTGTTTACATCTACATATCTAAAAAAAAAATACTTCATAAAAGCATATATATAATAATTTATTATATAATATATATATAATTATATATAATATATATTATATAATATATATACATATACATATACATAACATATATTATATATATATATTCATATATATATATGTATAAATATATATATATGTTATATATATATGTATATATATAAAAGATATATATATTATATATTATATATATTTAATATATTATATTAATAATAAATATATTATATATATATATATGATAATTATTTTTTTTTTAGATATGAATGTATGTTTTTTTTAGATAGTTAGATGTAACCGATAGATAGACATAGTAGATGTAAAACCAGATACATAGACATGATAATTTACCCCAATATATATATATATATATTATATATTTAGCATAATATAAATATATAGATATATATATATAGAATTTATATGCATCTATGCCAATATATGTAATAATATATGGATATACATGCAGATATGTACATATATACATCTAATATTCATTTGT
>NW_028234403.1:43502787-43507787 GCF_977035675.1 Penaeus japonicus
AATAAGCAATTGTATGCTTGTGTATTTCTATGTATCTGTGTGCATGTGTATGTGTGTGTGTGTGTGAGTGGTTGTGTGTGTGTGTGTGTATGTGTATGTGTGTGTGTGTGTGCATCCCTGTGTATGTGTTCTTGCGAGCGAGCGTATGTGTGTGAGTGTGTGTGTGTGTGTGCGTGTGTGTGTGTGTGTGTGAGTGTGTGCATGTGATCGTTAAATGTAGCACAGGTCAATCAATGAATATTACTTCCGGAAACTCTACGGTTTGTGTTTACACGTTTCACTTACTTAGCTAAAATGTATGTAAATTGAATGTTTGTAATTTTGAGCTTGCTCGTGCGTATGCTTGTGTGTGTGTGTGTGTGTGTTTATGTGTGTGTCTATGCACATATATTTCACATAGGTGTGTGTGAATGTTTGTGTGTATTGATATATGTGTTAAATCAAAAAGTATGTAAATTGTGGCATTGTTCGATCAATTATGAATATGTGTAAAGCTGTGATAAATGTGATTGTATGCTTGTGTATTTCTATGTATCTGTGTGCTTGTGTGCTTGCGTGTGTATGTGTGTGGTTGTGTGTGTGTGTGTGTGTGTGTGTCTGTGTGTGTGTGTGTGTGTGTATGTGCGTGGTTGTGTGTGTGTATGTAGGTGTGTGTGTGTGCATCCCTGTGTATGTGTGTTTGCGAGCGAGCGTGTGTGCGTGAGTGTGTGTGTGTGTGTGTGTGTGTGTGTGTGTGTGTGTGTGTGTGTGTGTGTGTGTGTGTGTGTGTGTGTGTGTGTGTGCATGTGATCGTTAAATGTAGCACAGATCAATCAATGAATATGACTTCCTGAAACTCTACGGTCTGTGTTTACACGTTTCACTTACTTAGCTAAAATGTATGTAAATTGAATGTTTGTAATTTTGAGCGTGCTCGTGCGTATGCCTGTGTGTGTGTGTTTGTGTGTGTGTGTGAGTGAATATCTGTGTCTATGCACATATATTTCACATAGGTGTATGTGAATGTTTGTGTTTATTGATATATGTGTTAAATCAAAAATTATGTAAATTGTGGCATTGTTCGATCAATTATGAATATCTATAAAGCTGTGATAAACTCTACAGGTGTGCGCTCCATATTTCACTTACTCCATATTAATGTATTGTAAAAAGCAATTGTATGCTTGTGTATTTCTATGTATCTGTATGCTTGTGTGCTTGCGTGTGTATGTGTGTGGGTGTGTGTGTGTGTGTGTGTCTGTGTGTGTGTGTGTGTGTGTGTGTGTGTGTGTGTGTGCGTGTGTGTGTGTGTGTGTGTGTGTATGCGATCGTTAAATGTAGCACAAGTCAATCAATGAATATGACTTCCTGAAACTCTACGGTCTGTGTTTACACGTTTCACTTACTAAGCTAAAATGTATGTATATTGAATGTTTGTACTTTTAAGCGTTTCCGTGCGTATGCCTGTGTGTGTGTGTGTGTTTGTGTGTGTGTGTGTGTGTGTGTGTGTGTGTGTGTGTGTGTGTGTGTGTGTGTGTGTGTGTGTGTGTGTGTGTGTGTGTGTGTGTGTGTGTGTGTGTGTGTGTGTGCGTGTATGTGTGTGTCTATACACATATATTTCAGGGGGATTCCGGTCTGATTTTATCTTATCCGCGATTGTGCTTGCTGCTTCAACTTTGTACCGGTCTATGCATCCCTCTTATGTGTAGACCGGTACAACCAGTTTCATTCCTAATGATGGTTTGAAATCCCCAGAGCTAGTGTCAACAACTACAAGGAACAAGACCACACCTACAGTTTTCTTGCTTGCACTCTGATATCTGCATGTCATGGGGACACATCTGCTGTCAACTTACACTATTATACAGCCAACAAGTTTGTCATATAGATGGAAAGGTGCTACCGTAGATGGAAAGGTGCTACCATTATCCCATTGGCCAAAATAATTCAATTAATGAATTAGATGATCTACGCCCCCTCTCCCTTACGCCCAATTTTGGTAAAATCTTAGAAGGTTTTGTAGCTCAGCTCGTTCTCCAAGACATTAGACCAAAATTAGATCCGAAACAATATGGCAATCTAAACGGAAAGTAATCCATTCACTATATGACATCTCTACTTAATATAATTCTGAAAACCTTTGACAAGCTTAAGAAAATTACCCAAATTGTTCTTATAGATTTTAAAAAGGTTTTTGTTATTGTAGACACCACGTCAGCTATCAGAGAACTCTACCGTTTAGGTTCTAGCATTTGTCAAAAGTTATTTTTTCTGGCCGACGACACAGGGTGCACTATCAGGAAGCCCTTTCTGACTGGGACAGCATCTCGTGCGGGGTACCTCAGGGAACCCAGCTCGGCCCAGTCGTCTCTTTGGTCATTATTAACTGTGTAGCAACGTTGATATTCGGGATAAATATGTCGATAATTTAACTCTTGATGATATTGCCAATGTAAAGGATTTCAAATCTCCTGAATGAACTTTCAGAAGGTTGTGCATATGCCAAAATGACCCCAAACCCAATGAAATGCGAAATACTTCATATATGTCCATCTGAACGACCCATAATGTTCCCTGAACTCACTCTAGATAACTCCCCGTTGCCTATTGTTAATCCTTGTAAATCCCCAAATTATACAGACTATTACGGCGCCCCTAATCAACTTGAATGTAAAACCTATATCAGAGGTGAGAGGAACTTACACTCCGTTTTGGCAAATCCCTCCGGAAGTTTAAGGATTTCAGGCACCTACTGCCGCAGTATCTGCACGAGATCCATAGTAGGAAAACTAGGAGGGGTAGGGAATTATTACAACCAGTTAGATGCAGAACGCAATGCTACAAAAACTTAACCATCCCATATATTGCAGGCCAAATAAACCAATCTACGAGTAACCTACCAATCCACCCATCCTAATCTTATTTCACTGCATTCTAACCAAATGTTTTTATCCCCATTAATAGATTAATAGAATACATATATTTTTTATTGATATGTGATTTTTTATCCCACACTATCACACTATTATATATACTATCACACTATTATTCATACCTCTGTGCCATACAGAGGTATGAATAATCTTTGTCATTATCAAGATCAATGGATATCTAAGCAAGTGAACATTCTGGTTTTATAGTTCAGTGAATCATTATTTCCGTTTTCAAAATTATTTTGATTCCATGTTCTTGAAATAGATATAAAGTTGAAGCAGCAAGCACAATCGCGGATAAGATAAAATCGGACTGGAATCCCCCTGAAATATATGTGTATAGACACACACACACAAACACACACACACACATAAACACACACACACAGACATACGAACAAACACGCTTAAAAGTACAAACATTCAATTTTAATACAATTTAGCTAGATTTAGATTAGATTAGATCTTTATTTACCACCCTGGCTAACTGCACAGGCATGGGCAAGCTTTGATACATTTATGTAGTCATGACATTGTTGCTAACATTGTATTACAAATTAAGGTAATAACATGAATTTATATTCACCCCTTAATTTTAAGTTTATAAAATATTAATTTAAATCAATAAAACGTGAATACATATATGATAAAATGTTATAATAGGGTATCATATACCGAATTCGGATAGAGCAATAATTTACATCTTCTAGTACAGTTGATTTATGAAATAATTACATAACTCTGCCTACCTCATCTAGTGTCTGAAAGGTTGTATCATATCACTAATATGTAATGTATCAATCGTTTTCTCTTCGTTCACAAGAAACACCTGCTTTAGTGTCTCGCAAAACGAATCCCTGTATGCATTGCGCATCAAATTCCTGAAACTGTAGTCACTGCCCAGATCCTACTGATTCGGAGATATCCATCCCAGGTCTAATTCTTGCAGTCACAATTATCACATTGTCTTGTTCTTGTCTTGTTATGACCCAGTGTGTAAGTATGATGCATGCATAGTCGTCCTGTGGTCCAAAATGTTTTATGCTACAGCTTTCAGGTCTTTGAGGAGTTTGTTAGCTCCATCAAGTCCTCCCTATTGGAGGTTCTTTATATGTGTGAGATCTGAATCGCAAGAGGTATATAGGCCAAAGTCTATATCCCACAATTTGCTTATCACATCCTGGCCCCTCGCTAGGCGATCAGCTATGATCATGGTTTAGCGATTCCAACATGCCGAATGGGTATCACTTAATGTATAGCATGTCCCCGGTTCCTTGGCGCGATGTACATTTATTCTTATAATCATTTACGATATTTCCAGCACCTTTATCAAGGGTGTTCAGAGTCTGGAGAGCACTCTGCGCGTCGCAGGGGAAAATTACTCCTGAGCCTTGAGTTAAACAGAAAGTCTGTGGCTATGAGTATTCCTGCCAAACTCAGTTTGCGTTAGTGATCGCCCAGTCATGAACCCGCCTACAATCTTAGGTGCTGCAAAATATTGATTTTATATTACAACCCCTCAAATAAGGCACATCCTGCTCTACTGAGCACTGGTAGGATCCATCAGTGTAACATTCATAGTCAATATTCAGAGTTTCATAGATGCTCATTAAATGGTTTGCAAGGGTGTGTTGCTTAAGTGCCAGCTGGTGAAACTGTGTCTTTTTTAGGGACATTCAGTAATTAAAAACTACGTTCAATGTCGACATTTTCCCCATGAGTGGAATAGAACGTCCATATGGGAAACCTACTCCAAGGACATATTTTAATTGGTGTATGGATTTGTATGTCATTTGCCAACCTTGAATTTGAGGGCGACTCGGCACTGCTATGCAAAGATGGAATTCTACTAATCTTATATTTAAGGTTGCCTTCTGGAACTCTTATTTTATAGAAGGGTTCTTTATGCTTTAACACCAAATTATAGTATTGATGTATGGCTATTCTTTCGTAAATAGAAGGCAAAGTTGAGTGCCTTGTCCCTCATGTTCACAATTCCTGTTTTAGGAGGCACCGAAATGATCCTCATAGCTGCGTTCTGAGACAATTTCTAGACAAGTTAACTCTGATTCCCTAAATGATACAAGG
>NW_028234403.1:43517787-43520287 GCF_977035675.1 Penaeus japonicus
TTCGAAAGATTTCAAAGTTTTGAACTCTGCAACAAACTCATTTGCATTGTCTAATTAGTTATACTTTTAATGTGGATGCTTCGCCCAATAGAACTATAAATAACGTAAATTATTCAATTTAAGTACTCATCCCATTAGTTCTTCCTTCCTGTTATTGAGCTCTAAAGAGGTGTCGATGCTTCATAGTCAAACTTCAAGACTAAGGTCGTGTGAATCATTAATAATATAGCTAGTAGTAGTAGTCACAGTAATAATTCTTCTAAAATCAATTTAGGCCACATGAGCATAATTTTTCACTGTACTGAACAGTCAGTGTCACTGTCAGTGCATGTAGTGGGGTGGCGGCAGTATGCGGACTGTCGCGTTCCTTCCATATCATAGGTTTTAGGGTAAAGAAAGGGACGCTCAACTGCCATGGACCAACACAACCAAATCCTTTTTGGTTTTGGGAAAAATATCAGCTGTTTTTCAGTGGGATAACCCCACATATGGCTTAACCGGTATGAATCTAACAAATTAACTGGTTAACCCACATTTTTCAACCACCCCGTCGACTAACAACTTAAATGCATCCAAATAAGCAGCTTTCAACTTGAGGATTTTAAAATTAAAGTCCGAGTAAATCATCAAAATTCAAAATGAACGGATTGGATGCAATTTTGAAACTAGTTAAACTCAATAATACACAACTTTATTACTGTTATCTATCAAATTGTTCGCTATAATTCATAGTAGTAATTATGAATTACTGTAAATTCTTTCATGTATTCTTATTAAAATGCAAATGGAAAATCATTCAAATGATTCATCTGATGCATCAAATATGAACACTCAAATTTGCAACGTCTGACAAGTTATGGTGTATAGTGTAACTCTGGAAGATATTTTTTGGGTTGTATAAGAGCCTTTCTCATGCCCGTTAGAAGCTCGAGTCTCAATGAAGTGGAAAAAGTAGGGAGCACCAAGTAAAGGGTGTGTCCTGGCTTCCTGTTACGCTGTCATGGTCGACAGTACATACATAGCAAAGGTTGCACACCCGGGCCTATGCACGTATGCAATAAGCCCTGTTCCATCTTCAGAGACCGGCAAGGAGGGTTATGAAAAGACAACTTAACTCATCAACTTCTTGTCAATTTCCTCCCGAGTGATTTTCAATTAAGGCGAACATTGTCAGACGTCGATTATATTACCATATAACGTAGTATGACATAATAATGACATCACGAAATTCAACCAAAAGCTGTATAATCGTGTATACCATGCTAAATACATAAATAAAACCTGGAGGGAAATGTTGTATAACGTCACATGCAAAGTGCTTATTACGCACTGCTTATAACTGCTCAGTCTAGAATGGCAAATCTGCTTCAAAACCAAATGTCACCAGTTTCCATATAGCCCTTATTCTAAACAGGGGAATCGCATTTTGACTCCAAATAGTGTGATCCCATGATCTTATATAGCTCTCTGCATTAAGGAGACTAAAAACACCGCAATCAAAGCTGTTCCTTTGTTGTTGGGACCCTCCATCTCTGAACTGAAAGTCTTGTGCTCTCAGTCTTGTTTGAGGCCAGTTACGCATTGCTGGGTATGTTGATATTACATGACCCCTGAAGTTGTTTATGAACTCGATTAAATAAGAGCATCGTTCACCAAGAATGTGTTCTGACAAGCACCAGCCAGAATCAAACATAGTGACTGTTTTATGGCCGTGTCTCTGATCTAACACCAACAAGTACCAGTGACCCTGAACATTATCATTGCAAAAGTTTATGATAATATCCTTGTCCAATGGGTCACCTGCAAGGCTGATGGCATTCTCGTAGCTATGCTCATAGTTATCATCCATGTACTCTGAATATGTAGACTGCCGCGTTCTTTTCATACCATAGGTTTTGAGGCAGAGAAAAGGACGCTTTACTGCCACGGACCAACACAACCAAATCTACTTTGGTTTTGGAAAAAATATCAGTCTTTTTCAGTGTTCAGAGATCTAATAGGTTTAATTGACCAATTATCTAATTGAGGGAATAATAATGAATGGTCTCATGTGGCACCTACTACACTCAATCAATGTCAACAAGACAGATATCGTTGGATTTACGACGCTATCTTATGTGTGAGCCGAGATACGAGCGTTAATTGGTTTAATTGGCCAATTATTCAATTAATGAAATTGATGAAATGTTTCATCCAATAGCCAACGCAGCGATATGAAAAGCACTAAGAATTAATTTTGAGTTGAAACTGTTTTTTTTTTTTCAGACATTAAACGTCAAATACAAGTGGTGTTGTGTGTGCAAAAATCGGCTTACCGCGTGTTACTAATGACGTCACAAATACGTCATCAAAATAAGGATACTACCTCAAAACCAGTTATTAGCAAATTCGAGACTACAACCGACATCATATCGAAAGATGAAGGCCTGGGACATCCCCGTTCTCTCACATTAAGGTTTACCGTTTTAATTTTTTTCGCGACTTTTTCGCGTCAAAATGG
>NW_028234403.1:43532787-43535287 GCF_977035675.1 Penaeus japonicus
TGGTTGTACCGTGAAGCAGGAGAAGCCATCACGAAAGGCAATTTTTAGCAGTTTATATCAAACTATCGAATAAAGTTCTGACAAATGTAACAAATATGCATGTATGCATTTAGTTTTAAGGTTTATATAGAGAGACTCTTACCTGTTTTTCCTATAAAAGTATTCCATGTGTTAACTTCTTTGCTGAAATAAATCTGGATTGGCTCTATGATTGCTTACATTAAATATGTAGAATTAAAACTTTGTACCACTTCACCGAATTGTGATAAAAATAAAAGAGAAAAAGGGTTAGATATAGACAGACAGACAGAGATTTTATCTAAACCGATCAACTTTTGCGACTCGTTCAGAGACAAAGCCATGCACGTTGGTCTTGCATTCCCGGCCCCATGCAATATACTTTCTCATTATGCTTAACAAAGGGAAGTTGGTTTATGGCTAAGTGCTTTCCCAGCTCAGCTCACAGGAGGCGGGTATGAGTCACCTATGTTGCCACAAGCTATGCAACCATGACATCACTAAGAAATATGGACATATAACTTTGATACGTCAGAAAATGGAAGAAATAAAGATTTATCTCTCCTGTGAAAACAATGATAGTTCATTTGATTAATCAACGGACTTTGTTAGTCACAAAATCCCTTCTTCCTGCCAATATCTACTGCGAAAACATAACTGCTAGCTGTTTCTCCGCACTTTCTCAATGAAAAGTGTGTATACATAATTCAGCATAATGTGTGCCTGCTACTGACGCCACACATAATTATTTTGCCAACATGAATGATTATTTTTCTCCGGCGCTGATAACTTTTGAAAGGAGTTTCACTACCAAGGTGATTATTTATATGTGTCTATATATGAATATAAACAACTGTGAAATGATATATATATTTCGTTGAAAATTTTGCTTCCATCCCTTTGCTTCTCGCTGCTCGTTAGACACTCTTTGATGAAAAAGTCACGTTGTTTTTTTGTATTTGTTTTTTCTTCTTTTTTTGTTTGTTTTTGTGCCTTGTATTCATTCATTCGGGTATTCATCTTGAATCCACTTACTCCTTTTAAGACTTTTTAAGACTGCAAAGACCGGCATAAATGATTATCTACAACACTATTCTTGTAAGTTGATGACAATAAGCTTATGTGATAGAAAGAAAAATGTGGATTGTATTTCCGACATTCAAAACATTATTTGTATATCTATTTAAATATTTAGCTTTTCTTTATTCATCTAAGTAGCGGTTGTCTATTTATCTATTAACGTGTTTCTTATCTATTTATTTACTTATTCCTTATCTATCCATATACATTCTTATCTATTCACTTACTTATTACTTATCTATTCATTTCCATATTCTTATCTATTCACTTACTTATTACATTTTTATTATCTATTCATTTACATATTCTTATCTAACCACTTATTACTTATCTATTCATTTCACTATTACTTATATCTTGCATGTCACAATAATTCACCTTAGAATTACCCTCATAAATCCACAGGCGGCCATGTTTTTTTCCCTAGTACTAATCTCTTTCCTCACCACTTTGACCGGCTTGGGAAAAATATGAGAGGCATAACGATAATTCATCCCAAAAACGCATTTCTTCCCCCGCTTTAAGAACCAAACACCTTGCATCATGGGTAAGAGCAGAAGGATATAAGAGAGATTTCCTTCATGATATTGAACTTGGGAATGGGATGTTTATTTACAAAAAAAAAAAAAAAAAAAAAAAAAAAAAAAATGTGTGTATGTGTGTGTGCGGGGGGGGGGGGGGGGCGGGGGGCGGGGGGGGGGGGGGGGGGGGGGGGGGGGGGGGCGGGGGGGGGGGGGGGGAAGAGCGGGCGTTTGTGTGTGTGTGTGTCTGTGCATGCTGCATATTGAAACATTTTTATATATTTTTTATTGTTAATGTACAGATGTATATATATTTCTTTCGTTCACTTATATAGACAGGAGTGTGTGTGTGTGTGTGTGTGTGTGTGTGTGTGTGTGTGTTGTGTGCGGGCGGGCGTGTGGGGGGGTGTATGAATGGGTGTGGTTGTGAATGTAGGTGTGTACGTGGGTGTCTGTGTTCATGCATAACCCCCTTCTGTTCCGGTGTCTGTTCAAATCCGTGCCTATTTGTATTTCACTTGAACATGCATTTCCAACCGAACCACAGACCGACTGCCCTCACGCAAATTCCTCCCCGACCCCGTGATCCCCAAGCAAATGCTTCGACAGATTACCCTCGATCAGATATTTACATACGATTATTTTTCCTCCACAAACAACCCGGGACGCTGGGATTATTTGGCTATTTATTATGCAAATGCGAGCCATGCCGGATACAAAACAAATGTTCCAGTAAGCTTTTAAAAATAATAATAATAAATCTTGCATTTTCACAGGCCGTTGGGAGATTGGCTGGCTTTAGTTATCGGCGTTTGCTTTAACTGTTCTTATTTACTAACTATGTTAACTGACAAGTGTAAAGGAAGAGTCTATCAGTAAGC
>NW_028234403.1:43557787-43562787 GCF_977035675.1 Penaeus japonicus
ACCCTCTCTCACCTAATGACGACAAAAATGGAGGCGAAGCAAACGCGCACTCTGGCGGGTCGCTTCGTGTTTTGTTCGCCCGCCTTCCTCTAATGATGTCACTTTGGATTAACGAAATCACAAAGTTTTCACAGGCATCGGGCTCCTGTCGCCTCATACTCGCCTTTTGTCCTCATCAAACGCATCCTATAATATATTTTAGGAGGTCTTTGTGTAAGGCAGATGTGGGTTTCATCACGGTGTAAGAGAAAGGATAAAAAAAAGGTTTGTGTGGAGTGAGGCCTAAGGGAAATGTGCTTTTTGTGCAGAATTAGATGAAAGAGCTGTTTTTTGCTGAACGTGATAAATGAGCATTTTGTGCAGAACGGAGGAAATGGTGAATTAGTGCGATATTCGCATAGCAAGAACATGCAAATTTAAAGTTGATGTGAGCTGTGAGAAATGCGCGTTGAGAGGAAAAGAAACGAGGGATATGCATTAGACGAGGGGAATGTTTGCAGTTTAAGCAATCTAAGAGTTATTACAGATGGCAGAGGCAAAGGTATGTTGAGAGTAACAAGACCTTTTTTTTTTTTTTTTTTTTTTGCTATTAAAGTCCTTTAATCCTGGGTGGGGGAGGGGGGATTCATGTTCGTTAACGATGGTTATGATGCTATGTGATGTATAAAAAAAGCAGTCGTAATAATAGAAATAGTAGAAGCAGACGTATAACTATTATTAGGGTTATACATTGGATTTAGAAATTTTTAAAAATTCATAAAGTAGTATATCAATTTTACAGCATACTGATTTTTGACATAATAAACAAAATTCTCTTTAACTTGTCAACTGCATCCACAATCTTCTCACAAGAGCCGTCAAACTTCTGAAGATGTTTAACATAGCAAGGCTAATACGTCGTTTTTCCGACATAGAATTTTCGGAATATATAAGTATAACTTTTAAGGCCTTCCGCCGCCCCATTGCACGCCCATAACCACTCGAGCAACATCGTTGTTGTTTTTTCTTTTTTCTTTTTTTTTTTTTACTATTTTTGTTGTAATATCACTGCCGTTATTATATGTATTTTTTTTTTTATAATTAGCATTGTTATGATTATTGTGTTCGTCATCATAATGGTTATCATCATCAAAATTTATATCATCATTATTATCAATATCACTATTAGTAGTAGCAGGAGCAGTAGTAGTATCACTGCTATCATCGTTATCTTTATCAATATCATTATCATCATTTTTAATACCATTATTATTATAATTCATTATTATTATCATTATTATCGTTACTATCATCATCATCATCATTATCATGATCATTATTTTTATCATCATCGTTATTATTTTTAATATCATGATATTCAATTATTTTTTTATCATCATTAGCAGTAGTAGCAATAGCAGCAGCCGTATCTGTAATAAGGTTCGTATCATTTCATATTTCGTCATCTCCATCACCATCATCCTCATTTATCCTACCATTGTTAAATTCGAGGTTCCAACGGCTTGGTATCACCATCAATAGGACACTTATCAAATAATCGTTCCCATAATAAGTCCCTAATAAAAGTCCCCGAGGAATCTATACAAACCACATCGCCTTCCAATGACCTTATGATTCCACACATTTCTCAGGGAGCGAGGGATTCGAACCCTCTAATTCCTTATGAACTGTTTCTGAATCCTCTTATTCCATGCTCTTATGTCTTGCCTCAGTCCGGCTTGTATTTAATGGCATTTTAGGAATTATGTGTCTTAAAATGACTTATATGTTACTGGTTAAACGATTATACTTAAGTGATGGTATTTTCATCTTTTTATATGGTTATTTTTGGGTTTTGAGAAGTATTTCATTTGTTAGTAAAGTAAGAAGTCTAATAAGATTTTTCTCTTCAATATTATTTTGTGTTTTCTTCATCATTATCTTTATCAATATCATTATCGACATTGTTAATACCATTATTATTATCATTCATTATGATTAGTATCATTATTGCATGAGCATTAAGAGTATTTTTGGAAGGTCGAACTTCTTTTCGGTAAATGCAAATCCGTTTATCTATGTATGTTCATCTCCACTGAATTCTCTCAATTGTTTTTATCTTGTTTTTTTTTTTTTTTTTTTTTTTTACTGAAGGAACTCTTATAAAGTAGATATTGATTCATATCTAGAATTTTAACTCATTGTAATATTTCTATTCCCTAATTTCCATACCCGCAAGCAAAATGATGACAGAAACGAATCAATTGCATGCCAACTATCCCATTCACGCCGGGGCTGATATTTGCCTAATGCCGCCCACGCCGGCGAGATAACAAGCGCCCGCAGTGACTAAGCGCGAGATCTCTCCTGGCTCGATGCCGCGTTGCGCCTCTATGGTAATCGGAGGTTTTTGTATTTGTTTACATTATTTTCACAAGTGAATTAAAATGTGTCTATGCAATGTAACCTCTATGATTATATACATGCGTAACGATTATATACATGCGTAAAGCAACACGTTCATTGTTATAAGCATAGAGCTTTTAGTAGAGATGAACTATAAAAAGGTTTCAAATTACGGTGAATTCACAGTGAAAGCTGGAGATGAGAATATGTTCAGTTTTTCAGTACAATGTTCTTTTTAAGAATTTAGAAGTAACAGATACTTGTGTGGGGGAGTCCTCTATTGACTTTTCATCTCCCTCTCTTCTCTTCTTGTGTCTTCTCTCTTCTGTCCATTTCCAGGGCCTCTCTCTCTCTCTCTCCATCTCCTTCTCTCCTTCTCTCTCTATCTATCTGTCTCTCTCTCTCTCTCTCTCTCTCTCTCTCTCTCTCTCTATATATATATATATATATATATATATTATATTTATATATATTATATAATATATATATATATATATATATATATATTATATATATATATATATTATATATATATATATATATATATATATATATATATATATATAATATATATATATATATATATATATTTATATATATATATATATACATATATATATATATATATATATATATATATATATATATATATATATATACATGTATCTGTATGCCTATATTTCTATCTATTTATCTATCTATTTATCTATCAATCAGTCAGTCTCTGTCCTGTTCATCATTTTCACAAAGACATGGCAATTAACAAAAATAACAAAATAACAGATGAACCAGAGACATGCCAACCGCTTAACTTACAATTGGATTAAGAATTTCTGATTCCTGATCAAGTTGATATGTTTTTTTTTTTCTCTCTCTCTCCATCTTTTCTTCTTCTTCTTCTTCTTTTCCTTTTTCTCTTCGAGGAAAACAATTCCTGACTTTATAACTTCTGACATACTCTGTTCCTTTCTCTTAGCATAGAAGCTTAAATAACTTTCCTCCATTACTTTTTTATTAGTATCTTGATTTGTGTCAAAGGCAGTAGTTATTTTTTTATTATAATTATCATCATAAGTTTTCTTATGCTTATGCTTAATTATCTCTTCATCAATACTATCATCATCTTCATTAATGTTATAGCCTATCCTCATTATCATTGATATTATTACAATATTCTTATCATCATCATAATTGAAGTTAAGCAGTAAAGCGAAAAGGCCATCGGTATATTCGTGTGTTTTCCTGGGTTTTCCTTCGTGGTTTTGTTTTCAACATCATCATAGTTAAAGGCATTAGAAGTAGCAGCAGTAGTATCGTCATTACTACTAGTTGTAGTAGTAGTAGAAGTAGTAGTAGTAGTAGTAGTTGATGTTGTTGTTGTTGTTGTGGTGGTGGTGATGTGGTGGTGGTGGTGGTGGTGGTTGTGGTAGTATTAGCAACTATTGCTATCATAATTACTATTAACATTGTTATGATTGCTATTACCATAATTGCTACCATTACCATTCATATCAATATAATCATTAATAAAATTAAACGGCCATTGATTACTATTACAACTATTGTTATCATCATTATTATTATCATTATCATTAACATTTTTATTATCATCTTTGTTATCATTATCATTATTATCATAAATATTATCATTATCATCATTATTAAAATTATCATTTTTATTCTCTATCTACTATTATTACTATAATTATCATTATCATCATTATCATTATCATTATTGTTATCAGTACTATTATCATTATAGTTATCAATATTATCACTATTATAATCACTATTATTATTATCATCAATATCGCTATTACTATTACTATCATTATCATTATTATTAATACTTATCATCATCATTATCCTTATTTCCATTATCACCATCATCTTTATTGCTATCACCATCATTAATATTATTGATCACTATTAGTATTTGCATCATAATGCTGTGCTTTTATTTTCATTATCAAAATTACTGTGCTTCTGTTACACTATCAATATCCTATCTTTCATAATTACTGTTGTGTCTATTAATAGTGGTTTTCATATTACAAATACTTATATTATCTTTATATCTAATATCACAAGCCATATAAATAATAGCAACACAGTCGTCAAGATCATTCTGAATGAATTCATCTTTGAAATATTACAAACGAAAATAATTGTAATATCAATAAAGATAAAACTCACAGAGAATTTCAATGCCACTCAGAAAAAGATCCTAATTGAGTCATTAAATACAAGATTTCGATTTCAAAAACAGATATGTTCCGCTGTTGTGTTTCGTTAACTTTCGTGAAATAGGATGATATTGATGATATGTATGGGTATATATATCCTAGATATATTGTATGCAATGTCATATAATATGTATATTATGCTTTACATCATCTATTATATTATTTATCACATAATGTATGTTATGTATCATATATCCTATATATTTCATTATAGGCTGCATATGGCAAAGGCTACGTATGATATGACATGGTATCGTGCATTACATATTACATATTATAAGTTTTATATTGTATATTACCATACTCATTCAGTAGTCGATGTGTTTCAGATTTATGCTGTTTATCATTATTCTGAGAACACAACAAAAT
>NW_028234403.1:43577787-43580287 GCF_977035675.1 Penaeus japonicus
AATAATAATAATAATAATAATAATAATAATAATAATAATAATAATAATAGACTGGTAATAGACTATTAACCTAAGGTAATGATATTGGAAGATTAGTCAGATATGAACACAGGAAAGAATTATCAATATTCATGAAAAAATTTAGTATCATTATCTGAAAAAAAAAAAAAAATCCATACATTTGTCCAATACAAGTCTTTTTTTATTAGTGGGTTTACTGTTATCTGAGTAATCTTTTCCTGTTGATTATGATTATTATCATCGTTTTTGGTTATCAGTATTGGAATTCGAAAAGAAGTGAAAATTTAAGAAATAGATGATTTAAGCAGATGCAATCAGATGAAAATTGAAAAAGGTATGGTGATTAATTTGTCTCAAATGTAAAGATAAAATATATGAAATGGATAAAGAAAGTACAAGACCCTTAAGAGAAAGGATTTATATTTCAACACAATTTTGAAATACTGAAGTGCGAATAATCACGTGACAGAAAGGATATATAAAAGCTTTGCGGTTAAATTCACGATATTGAAATGGGAGAATTGAAAGAGCAGATTCTGAACTTCATTACGTCATGAGTAAGCTTAAGCTGTGCGGGGGAAAAGCTTTCTGGCATAAAGGATAGGAAGAGAAGACCAAGAGAGGGAGAAGATTGGTAATTGATTTACCTCGAATCAAAGATTTGAAAGTAAAAATATTTTCTTATGATTGTAAGTGGATTTGGAATTGGAATGAGAAACGGCGTGGAAAAAAAGATGTTCTTGTCTTTCTCCTTCTATCAAGCCGTCTCTTTATCTAGATATAGATAGATTTAGATATATATTGATGTAAATAGATAGATATGGACAAAGATAAATGCATATATGCATGTTTTTTCCCGGAGTGATTATAAACGTTTGTCTAAGCCATAATTTCTCCTTTATGTTACGTGAGCCGCATATATTCAATTAGTTCCAGCCGATCTCATTAACCCGCCGGAATACCTCGGTAATGATTCTTCCTTTGTGCCGCTCGCCCTAAAAGCCTCGTCAGGAGAAGGGAGGGGGATTGTGAATTAAAACGGATCCGCCGCGTCGTTTGCGAGGGCAATGGGACGAATGATCTTGCAAGGCGCGCGGGAAGAAAACAAAAGGAGAGAAGAGACTCTTTTTTCCTCTGTCTTTTTTTTTCAAGATATTTGATGCGATAGAAGGAAAATCGAGGAAAACGTGGATAAAGAAAAGAGAATCGGAGAGCAGCGGGATGCGGTGACACAGCGCCCTGTGATCCCTCCTGAAGTCACCCATAAAAGGTCGTGTTAAATCACAGGAATTGTTGTCACAGCCTGAACGTAAACAAAAGGGGAGAATTTATATAGCGGGCTCTGGGGACGGGAGGGGGAGGGGAGGGAAGGGAGGGAAGAACTGTCATAAAGTCATCATGTCAGAGGAGGGAAAACAAGGGTTAACGATGGTCCATCAGAGCTCTCCAAGGTGTAGGCTCTGCAATATGTGCAAAGGGGACACAGGGAAGGATTCGAAAACTTCAGGGTTGGGAGGAAACCCAAATATTGGTTCTACGGTGCTGAATCTACAAGTAATTTCTTTTCTTGGATTTATGTATATATATATATATATATATATATATATATATATATATATATATATATATATATATATATATATATATATATGTATATATGTATGTATGTATGTATACTCATTTATTTGTATATATGTGTCTGTGTGCGAAAATATTGATGCATAATTTAATTCAAAGGAATATATGTATATGTTTTTCTCCGGTCGTTTTATTCCACGACTTCAGCACGATCTTCCCATATTAATAATTAAAGGAAGAACTCACAAGAAGTGAGATTTGCAGAATACTTACTTCAATACACATGGCGGTAGACATTGTAATGAATTGATATCATGATAATTGAAAATTATCACGGATATAAATCGATATAAAAATGATTTCAGCAAAAATATCAAGATTATGAAAAGATATAAGAATAATAAAATATACCTTCACCTCGCTACAGCAGAGACATGTTAACGACCCAAAAGCTGTATCATAATATTATAATATGAGCTCAAGTGACAGATTATGAGAAAAACAAAGAATGTTATTAATTATCATTTTCTTCTAAGGACACTATCAATATGCATTAGCACTATAAATTCAGTAGTATGTAAGCTTTATATTTGAAAGCTTCGACCTTCGTAATCTATGGTTAATTAAATGAGGACATTAGATACTAAAACTACTTTCTGTTTTTAGTGTGTGTGGAACTTTGGCTTGTGTAAAACGATATATTTAGCATAACTCCTTTCCCTAAACATTCTCGTCATTTTTAGCATAAGAATTATCATAACTAACGTCATTGTCTTTGTTATGACTATTGATGTTATTATCATAGCTATCATCAGTATTGCAATGATTCTTATTACCTCTATTATCATTATTGTTAATATGATTATCATCATCATCATTATTTTTTAACATTATTATTATT
>NW_028234403.1:43605287-43607787 GCF_977035675.1 Penaeus japonicus
CTTTCTTTTATCTTATTTCTGGAGTGGACTGGTGTTATTTTATCTTACTTTTACATCTTTCATCGCTATGGAGAAGGAACATATGAATTCTATGATAAGGCCTGTGAATTAATTTAAATGTTAACGCATGCGCGCGTGCGCGCGTGTGTGTGTGAATTTCTACATAATCCACGAATACTTATGTTTTGTCTATCATTACCTAATTAAGTATGAATTTCAACAATGAAACAGCAGAGTCCCAACTCTTAAAGAAGAAAATCCGAGCACCGTACGGCAACCTCGGCCGATGGGCTATGTTACACGAGATGATTGCAAAGTTGATCAATGCTAATCTTAGGATGCCAAACGCGTCGATTAGATAGAATTAACGAAACAATCACATGGAAGCTCGAATATCCACTGTGTTTATCGAAGTTAATTGGTACTGCCGGATCCCTTGATTTACTCCTCTATAATATGTATAAAATGCGTTACAAAAACTTCTATATGCACAATAAATATATACCTATACATATGTATCAAAATTTGCTGATCATATTACGTAATTATTTTACAATATTGCTATAGAACGCTTATCAATCTGGCAATGTCTGATGTCAAATGTCAGTGTTAAACGAACTTGCCATATATTTTACTTAATATGTGTGTGTGTGTGTGTGCATATATATATATATATATATATATATATATATATATATATATATATATATATATATATAATATAATATATATATATATATATATATATATATATATATATATATATAATGCCGTGAGTGCTCATGCTCGACTGCAAGCTCTCAGGATGCTCAAGCCAAGTCCTGCTTGACACCAAATGGGACATTTGCTGTGAAGAGACAACATGCATTATCATCCTGTTAGTTAACAAAACGGCAAGTCTCAAAAGCCGCCCTTGGCTTTTTGTTATTTCAAACAAAAACAAAAACACCATTGCATTCGCATAAAAGTCTTAGAGATTAAATGTTCTCATACCTCCCACGCAGCTCCATTGCTCACAAATTTGTGTGAAATTTCAATAAAGTGGCACGACGGTTAATATCATATGGCGGTGTATGGGATTTTGACCATAATGGGATCGTATATCTTTGATTTATTGCACATAATGAATTTACATGACATAGTAAAAGATTCCAACCGAAAACTTTCAATGCAAAACATATGTACATATACAAAAACAAATTTCAAGAGGATACGTAACCGAATATGCACACAATAATCCTCATTCGGTTTTGCTTTGTTTTCATTACACTGAGTTCTGATCTTTTATTAGAACTGGGCTGATGCTCGATACGAGAGAAAGTCCTTCACAAATTATTCTTCCCAAACAAACAAACAAACAAAAAAAAATAACCACAATCGACTTCCAACGCTTTGTGAATAAACAGATATTTCGTAATCGCTCGTTACCATTGATTTTTTTTTTTTTTTTTTTTTTTCAATTTCGAAAACTGATTTCCGCTCGTTGATGAGTCATTAATCGTTGCAAAACTCACCGAAAATTGCCGTTGTTTTTCGATTTGTAGTTTTAGGTCCTTTGGTAATAGCGAAAGCATAGACTGTTGTTCTTGCCTGGACGATCAGTAATTGTGCCGGATGTGCAATGTCTGTCACTCAACGCCGGGGGGTTTGGTGCACTAAATTACGGTTGAAATTGTTGCAAAATATTTACTTTGCAGTAGTGTATGAAGTAGTGATCTATCTTGGTAAAACTATTGTCTTTATAATTATACTCATCATTATCATTACCATCATCATCATTATCATTATTGTCATCAATGTCAATTAATGTAAATTGTTATGGGCGAGGAAGTAAATACATAGTCACCTATAATCAAGTAAACAGTAGGCAAAAGGAGGGTGAACAAGATGATAAAGGTAATAAAAAAAGTTGATGACAATAAAACTGATGATAAAGAAACAGGTTCCGCAAAAGGCTATGTAGAGTAACTCTTTTCTTAATGTTTTACCCAAAAGTAAGATGCACTGTTACTTCTGCCAAGTAGCGCTTACTAATTTTGTCCGATTCGTAATCTGCTATATGAGTGTTTGCATGAATCGGCGGGGGCCCTTCACACTCTCTCTCTATCTATCTATTTATCTACCTGTCTATTTCTCTATCTCTCTATCTATCTGTCTATCTGTCTGTCTGCCTATCTATCCATCTATCTATCTATCTATCTATTTATCTATCTAACTATCTTCCTTTCTATATATCTATCTATCTATATATTCATCTATCTGTCTATCTACCTACCCTTCGTAAAAAAACTGCAGGTAGATGGATAAGTAGACTGATAGAGGGTTAGACAATCTGATAGATAAATAGATGAAGAGAAACAATGACTGATAGATAACTAAATAGACAGACAAAGATATTGCCCACACCAAGTGTAAATCAAACTCCAAATTGTGAAATAGCTCAGCTTTAATTATTTTTTTCAATCGTTTTTATTCCAATTCCCACCCAACTTTATCATAG
>NW_028234403.1:43645287-43650287 GCF_977035675.1 Penaeus japonicus
TTGTTTTTTGTTTTTGTTGGGTTTTTTCTTAGTCTTTCTTGTCGTTGTGTTTTTAGTTGGTTTATTTGAATTTCAGATCAATCATGGATTAATATTTTTCCTGAATTATTTCTATATGCGAGTTCGCTTTGATAGATATATGTTTTCATAAAAAAACGAAGGACAATTGAACCTGATATTGATAGATAGATAGATAGATAGATAGATAGATAGATATAGATATATGGAACATCAGGTAGGTGATCTTAATGAAACCCGATTAACTATTGCCTGAATCTTCATACAAATGAATAGATCTCCTTCCTTCATTAGTGTCAGAGAAAAATCAGAACCAAATTACTCATCTTCACAATCTAAACAAATATCCACCATCTCCATCTTCTATTGGTGTGTAAACAAGTTCGATAGCTTCGGAAGGTTACCGACTTGTTTACCTTCCAGTCACAAAAAAAAAGAAAAAAAAAAGAAAATGAAGTTAAATAAAACACACACGAAAATATAGTTCCCAACTCGTTTTAACATGACTGAGCTGCTTGTTTACGCTGCGCCCACATCCAAACAATGCGGATACTGCCTGCGATAGGAATGCCTAGTTAAACACTGAACAACCCCCGTGTTTCGTTTTTTTTTTTTTGTTTTTTTTTTTAACATAATATCGGTTTACAGGGAGATGGACGCAAGAATTTTGAGTACGTGATCTCTCGGGATTCCTTGCAAACAGACCGCTTTTGGGTATGTGCGTCTGTGTTTGTGCGGGAGGGGGTGTTTATGCGTGGATGTGTTTGCGTGTGTTTGTTCTTGGGTACATGCCTCTCTGTTTATTTGTTAGTGCTTACTTGGTTGTATGTGTGTTTGTACAGTATATTTGTCCGTCTATTTATGGGTCTATTACTATGCCTCTTTCGTTGTGTGTATATGTATCTGCTAAGGTTATAATGAAAAGGATATAGATGATCATGATGCTAATAACGATTAGGATAATTATAATCATGATGAGGATACTAATCATAATGCTTATAATAATGATGATGATGATAAAATAACGATAATAATGATAACAATACCATTGATGATGTTAATGATGATGATGATAATAATAGTAATAATAATAATAATAATGATAGTAATAACAAGAACGATGATAGTGATAGTAGTAATAACAATGGCTATCATCATTTATATTATCCTCGGTATAATCATTGATAACATAACTTATCCTTATCCTCTCAATATCCTCTCGCAAGAACAACCACAACTTAAACCAAAGTGAATTTCCTTTCCACCTAAAGCTCACTTACACCCCCACCCCACCCCCCACCCCACACCCACCCACCCAACGTATGACGCCACCTCCCTCCCCTTCCCCCTCCCCCTCCTCCCCTGTCTCCTTGCCAGCGCTTGCTCCTCGTGATTCTCATGCAATGAATGCTCGCCGTGTCTCTCGAGGGCTGCATGTTCCCCGCGTGTGTCATGCATTGTGTTCTCGTCGTCATGTTCCGGTGACACATTGTCCTTACGTCTCTCCCTTTTGGAATTTCCTTTTTGTTCATATCGTTCGTCTTTTTTTTTTTTTTTTTTTAGCATTAGCATTATTCTTGGTGTTCTTATTCTTCTAGCTTCTTTTTTCCCTTCTGTTTTCTCTCTCTCTCTCTCTCTCTCTCTCTCTCTCTCTCTCTCTCTCTCTCTCTCTCTCTCTCTGATTCTTTTCTTTTCGTCTTTTTTTCTTTTTTCTTCTTCTTCCTGTTCATCCACTTCTTTCCTTTTTTTCTTTTTTCTTTTTTTCCCCCGTTTCTTTTTTCTTCTCCCTTTATTTCTTTTTAATGCCTTTCTCTTCCTTTCCTTTATCATCATCATCTCCTCCTTTATACTAGACCGTTATCGTTCTCATTACTATATTAATTATATTTATTATCAATACTGTCATTACAATCTTTATCATTATCATTATCATTATCATCTTTAACATCACTATCAGCATTATCATTATCATCATTATCATTATCATCATTATTATCATCACTATCAGCATTATCATTATCATCATTATTATCATCACTATCAGCATTATCATTATCATCATTATCATCATTACTATCAGCATTGTCATCATCATTATCATCATTATTATCATTGTGATAATATCCACCACTATTATGCAGTAAGTAAATTAATAGCACGAGCCTCTGCCTTCCCTTGATGCTGGCCAGGGAAGCAAGCACTAAGGCCCGTGCTTGCCCCTGTCCATTCACACCCTTGAAAGTGGTAGTGTGGAGTGTGGAGTGTGGAGGGGGAACTGAATCATCTGTATGGGTTCCGGTGTGAGAATCTCTTCCTGGTGTTCGGACTAACCATGAGAGAGAGTATGGAGATTAGGTGGAAAATACTAAAGAACAATCTAAGCTATGGAATTAGATGCGGATACCTAAAACGGATTAAGTTTGTCGCATACAAAAGCTAAAGGAAAACATATTCCAATGCAGAGCATCTGGCTGAAGGCATCACCTATCAAAAACAAAGGCAATATAAAAAAATAAATAAAGATAATTCTCGTAAATTAAAAGGTTGAAAAAAGTAAATAAAACGATAGACTCCTTACATGAAAAATAATAACAATATATACAAAGAATATACGTAAAAGAAAGTCATCCAAGTTCAGCAAAAATGATACAAGGACTTACTAGAAACGCCTTTTTTTAGATCCCCTTCAGGCACCTCAGACCTGAACTTTTGTCTTCGCGCTCGCCTTGTTCCCAGAACCGGTTAAGTAAACAAAGGACTGGAATAATCGAAACGCGGTCGTTGACTGTCTGACCGTCTCTCCTTGTTGATCTGAAAGTGGACATCTCATCAAAGCTTCATTGAGGAGATATAGCTAAAGATATATTAATAAAAAGAGAGCTCCAGACTTTTTTAAAAAAACGTAAAATCAAAAGTAAAAAATGAAAGATAAAATGAAAAATAAAGCATAGAGGAAAAGTATAAAGCATTTCCCCCAACACTCAAATGAAGACAATTTTAACTTGAGACCTTAGAGCAGTGGCTCTTAACCTTTTTAACGTCGCAAGTCTTGTAGCTGTTAGTCCTTGCATCCCCCCCCCCCCCCCTTCTCTCCCCTCCCTCCCCTCTCTCCCTTCAACCAGTCGAAATGTTATTATGATTCGAAAGCACAAGCGCACATTTCCATAACGTAATGATGTATTAATTACAATATCAACAATACTTTTTCCTTGAAAAGTTTAAACTTGTTTGCGTTTTTAATGATGTTCAAATTTCTAGACTTGGGTGGCCCATTTGTTAAGAGAATTATAAATATTTAAACAACTTCTTTACTTTCTCCCGCTAGCCCACCCCCCTCCCCCCTGATAATTACTTAACCACCCCCCTCCCCTCCTCGGGTAAGAAGCACTACCTTAACTACTAATCTGAAATTGCTAATAGTTTACAACACGAGATACTAAAAAATAACAAAAAAATATAAACAAATTCAGTATAAAGTCTCATAAGAAAGAAAACAAGATTAAAAGCATTACAACGAAAAAGTAACAGATTAAAAAGACAGGGGATA
This sequence comes from Penaeus japonicus, assembly GCF_977035675.1. Classification (NCBI taxonomy): domain Eukaryota; kingdom Metazoa; phylum Arthropoda; class Malacostraca; order Decapoda; family Penaeidae; genus Penaeus; species Penaeus japonicus. The sequence continues at coordinate 43,648,853 of NW_028234403.1, forward strand.
AGGCACCATGAGGTCGCGATGCAGCATCTGGGCCACCTTATAATTATCATCCTTATTGACACTATCATTATCATCATTATCGTCGTTGATATTATGATTATTAGCATCATATATATCATTACTATTATTATCATCATTATCATTAAAATTATCCCCATTTTCATCATTGTTATCAACATTACTATCACTATTGTTATTATCATATTCTTATCATCCTTATCATCCTCATAGACATCCTTATCATCATCTTTAAAGATATTTCTAATGATTATTATTACCATCATTACTGTTAAAATCATTATTATTATCATTGTGTACTGCCATTATTGTTATCATTATTATTGATATCAGTGTTGTTACATCATCCACTTTTCTACGCAGATTTCCAAATGGATATTGAATTTTCGGAAAACAGGAAAGCCTTTCAGAAATCATCTTTACTTCTTGCATATATATCTCTTTATTGATTAACTCATTATTATCTTTATTTGTAAATGATCCACTTTCGATAAGAGAATAGTTTAAATAGGCAACTCGACATGCATGGTGTGCTGTCATTAAACAATGTAAGTTTCTTAGCTCATTACATTCAAGAAGTAATGAATTAAGCAAGTGATTCCTCCACGTTATATATATATATATATATATTATATATATATATATATATATATATATTTATATATACATATATATATATATATATATATATGTATATATATATATATATATATATATATATATGTATATATATATATATATTTATATATGTGTGTGTGTGTGTGTATATATATATATATATATATATATATATATATATATATATATATATATATATATATATCACCATAAAATAGTCAAAAAAGGGAAAAAATTATATACCGAAATATTTCATCAAAGATTAATAAAAAAGAAGAAAAAGAAAACGAAAACTTTGCCATCATCTCGCAGCCTCCCCCCACCCCAACCCCCACCCCCACCCCTCACCCTCGCGCCCGCCGCCACACTGCAGGAAATAGAGAAAATAACACGGCTAATGAGTCATACGAAGCCACAGCGGGCGTTTCGGGCGTGATAACTGCGGGCGGCGACTGATGGGCGGGGATCGGGATAATCATCCTTAGGGACGGCCGAGGATAGGGATAAAGAGAGGGAGATGTGTGTGGGATGCTGGAAAGAGAGAGAGGGTGGAGGGGAGAGAGAGAGAGAGAGAGAGAGAGAGAGAGAAAGGGAGGAAGGAGGGAGAGAGAGGGGGAGGAATGAAGGAAAGTGAGGGTATTATAGATGAGGAGGGAATATGAGAGGGAGATGGAGAAGAGGGGGGGGGGGTCAGAAGGAAATTCGGGAGAGAAATGCAAGTAACTGAATAACTGAAGTTTTTTAGTTTTTACTTTTATCATACCCCTCATTCATTTTCTTTACTTCAATTTATTGATAT
>NW_028234403.1:43660287-43665287 GCF_977035675.1 Penaeus japonicus
CTTACATGATTTTACACTCGCTGAACACCAAGGTTTTAACTTTTATGCATGAGATAGCATGTCATGAAAATCAGTTTAAGAATTCATGAGTACGGTCACAATAATTTTCAGAGCTTTTAGTTTTGAAATAATGGTCATATAACAACAGGATGAAGATTATGCTAAAATAATCATGTACACACTAAAAAAATAAAAAAATAAAACATTTACATTCAGATGTAAATTGTTTACAAATTACTTTACTGTTTTTTCTAAGTAGCTCCACCACCATCATCGCATCTCAAATGTCACATACATTTAAAAGATGTCAGAGTTAAAAATGAAGCTCTACTGAAGCCAGCTAAAGTCTTCAGCGCAGTCGACGTTCCCGGCTTCCGTAATCACGTGTCTCAAATGCATTCTGCAGTCATGTTTCACCGTAGTAATGCAGGGAGGGAGCTTAAGCTTAACATTGCCTCATTACTTAGCAAGGCCCAGACTGTGGCCTCCCTCCTTCCAGTCAGACCTTCGGTGTGATGAATATCGGCAACCAACATTTTTTTTTTAATTTATTGGATAGATGCCGTTTGTACATTTCTTACATATTGCTTGGAAACATGAGTGGATTCATGAATATTTGGGAGGAGTACACATGCATGTGCGTATGTGTGTATATAAATAGAAATAGATAGATAATTGATATGTGTGTGTGATATAGATTTACATACCTACATATATACGGACATACAGTACATATATACATATATGCATACGTATATACGTGTGTGTGTGTGTCTGTGTGTGTGTGTGTGTGTGTGTGTGTGTGTGTGTGTGTGTGTATATGTGTGTGTGTGTGTGTGTGTGTGTATTATATATATATATATATATATATATATATATATATATATATATATATATATATATATATATATATATATATATATATTATATATATATATATATATATATAAACAAATATTTATATATATATATATATATATATATAGAGAGAGAGAGAGAGAGAGAGAGAGAGAGAGAGAGAGAGAGAGAGAGAGAGAGAGAGAGAAACAGACAGACAGACAGACAAACAGAGAGAGATGTATATCCAAACGACCTTCTGGTATGATCTGTCCCACCGACTCTGGCGCAAAGTTTTAGTTGACAAAAGGTCATACCTTGAGGCGTCTTTTGTAAGATCTAAACCCCCAGCGCGTTGGGACTTTTTGAACGGCTAGAAGGGGCGTTTGGCGCTTCCGGCAACGCGTTGGGTGGTTTACGTCATTATTTAAGCCACGCCCATTCCAAACCTACATCCAAACCTGCTATTATTGCCACTCATTCTTAATTTTACTTGCCTGCAATTCATCCTGTGACTATTGTAGTTATATCTTTCAACAATGATTTATTAAATATTTATAAATCCATAAAATGAAGAAAAACTTTTAAAGGAAATGTGTGTAAAATTTCCAATTCAAACGCACGGTCTCTCAGGCCGTTCCTTTGATTATGCTAATGTTCAATAAAATAAATCATGATTTACAGCTGCGAATGTAATATGCCTTTGATAACTATTAGTCCCACTAAGTTACAAATTAAAGCATTATGAAATGCGTAATATGGTGAATAAACTAATTTAAGGTTGACAAAAAATAAGTTACATCTCGTTATTGTAATCGGTTATAGTATGTGGTGTCGGGTGAAGAGACATTTACTTCTTAATTAATTATTATTTCTGTATAGTACAAAGGATATGATATTCTTTGATTATATAAACACTTGTCATTAAAGAGAGAGGGTGAGCGAGAGAGAGGGAGGGAGAGAGAGAGAAAGAGAGGAAGAGAAGGGTGAGTGAGAGAAAGCGAGAGAAAGAGAGAGAGAGAGAGAGAGAGGAAGGGGGGGGGGGATATTTTATAAAGAGTTATCATGAAATATGTAAAGATACAGAATGATGCAGGGGTAAAATGAAAGCCGTAGAGATACATGGGCACAGCGTAAGATGTAAAGATGTAGACATATAATCAAAATTACGCAGAAAATTATGTAAAGATACAATGAAAGAGGCAGATGTATAATGAAATAATAAACATAGAGAGATCTAGAGGAACAATGGAAAACGTTAAAATACAGGGATACAATGGAATCTGAAGAGACACAGAGTTCCAAATATACAGTGGACGATACAGAGATACAAATATAAAGAAATATTTAGATACACGAAGAAATGTGTAAAGATGCAGGGAGATGCAGAGTTACAATGAATATGTAGAGATGCTTATACGAATTACAGAGACAATGAAAGATGTAGAGATACAGAAGTTGAATGAGAGATGTCTAGAGAATTGTAGAGAGAGAGAGAGAGAGAGAGAGAGAGAGAGAGAGAGAGAGAGAGAGAGTGAGAGAGAGAAAGAGAGAGAGAAAAAAAAAAGATTTGGTGAGAAGGAAAGGGAGGGTTAAAATGAGCAGTCTTTTTTCCTTGATCAGCACTTTTTTTAAATCGTCTACTGTTTTTTTTTAATGAAAAACGTACTTAAACAAATATAGTAAATTGCGATATATTTTTTATAAGATCTATAACTTTTCAAAAGAGGTCAAGCCATCATCCCCATGTCTCTCGATAAGGCCTCCATGACACAGTACTACACGAGCATGTGGATTTTCTGTTGTTGTTTCGAAAGCGTGATGTGTGAAATGAGATTTTAGACAGTTTTTTTCCTCCAATTCTCCCTATACCTGGCAGTGCATTTACCAGTCAATTATTGTCAATAGAAACTAAAGTCTTCATTTGCCAAACGTTGAACCCGATCAGAGATTGTTTCTACAAAGGACATCCTTATAAAGAAACTGATGTATGGTAAGCAAACTCGAAATTGACCTGTATTTTATCATATATATATATATGATATATATATGTATATATATATATATATATATATATATATATATATATATATATATATATATATATATATATATATATATATATATATATTATAATAGATATTAATAGAATCAAACAATCCTTTCATGATTGATTGTCCCAAAGCCAACTTTTGTTTGTGCCAGAGTCGGTGAAACGGATTACAGACCATAGCAGAACTTTTTGAATATAAAAAAAGAAAAAGAGTGCATCTTCTATTAGCAGCTTTCACATAGAAAGTTCTGACCAAAAATGCGAGATGCGTAAATCGAGGGAAGACAAACTTACTAAAACCTTTGAGAGGCGTCTGCCAGGTATCAATGGCATGGTCCTTACCGAAGCAAGATATCATGATACCAGCCGTGGCAGTTTTGAAGCATCTAACTTGAACGATTTTGTAGCTGCAAGATTCGGGTACCTTACGCCATTACAGTGTGGTCTTACTAATTCACCTGATAATAAAATTGCATCGGAATGGTTGAACACACTCGCAACATATTTTCGGATTCGCTGTAAGTTATGACGAAGATATCAAATACAAGCAAAACATATTGAAGCATAATACAACTGACATTGCTGTCTATCTTTCAGAAAATATGTCGGTGGCAAAAGAAACCATGATATGTTGACAATCAACATCAAAAATACGCACCATAGCCTTGAAGCAATTACAATGAACATAGAAGCCTACCTCATGATGCAAAGGTGATCTGGTCTGACGTTAGGTTGAATGACCGCAATATCCCAGATTACAGTCTGTATCACAGTATGTGTAATATCAACAAGATATATATATATATATATATATATATATATATATATATATATATATATATATATATATATATATATACATATATATATATGTATATATATATATATATATATATATATATATATATATATATATATATATATATATGACTTGCAAAACACTCTTCCGTGTTGATAAATGGCAGATAAACCCACTATACACAAAACAGATTTATTGAAAATGAGACAACAGTTTCAAGATCCATCTGGATTCCATCTTCACTTCAGTATAGTGGGTTTATCTGCCATATATATATATATATATATATATATATATATATATATATATATATATATATATATATATATATATATACATATATATATATATATATATATATATACATATATATGTATATATATATATATATATATATATATATATATTTACAAATACATATATAATCTTATTTTGCTCTTGGTCGTAAACACTGTCGAGGTGTAAAATTACCTATTAATGTGGACACATAATTACCAATAACTTTTATTAAGCAATAATTTTCACGCTTCACTGACAATGTAGTCACCAAGGAATTAAAGATCATCATACACACATTGCTGTCAATACCTCTAGTGTATATCGGAAAATGACATCAAAGAGGGGTGTTTAGATGTATTTTTGACCAACAGATACAAATTGACAAGATATAAGCTTGGAGAGGTAAAAATCATGCCATTTCCATTTATATATGATGCCAGTTTCTGTGATTTACTTCTTCTCTTTTTTTTTTTTTTGCCTTTAGCTTGTGAAAAAAAATATGTCCAGCTTTTTAATATTCAGGTATCTTCTTTTCAAAGCAAAAAAAAGTGTGCACAATTGCTCAGCTTATCTTTATATGTTCTACGTCTGACATAAGTTCCTATTTTACTTTAGTCCATTAACAACAGTGAATGGACCGACCTTTAAGTTTTGTTTTTATCTTTTCTTTACACAGATATGCTTCCGCAAGTACATATCACCAAAGAGTCATGTCGTAGGCCTACCTGACCTTACCTGTTTGCCTCTTGAATTTTCGTAAAAAATAAGTTTTCATTTTATCATTTTTATCATTACCAGAATTATAAATAATTTTGTTATTACTATTATTATCACGGTGACAACGACAATATTAGCAATAGATATAAAGATATTGTTTGTGACTTTCAAGTAATGGGGTAAACAGGTGAGGTCTGGTAGGCTTACTAATTAATTCATTTGGTGATTAAGCTCTTGCAGAGCCTTTTACGTGTAAAATGAATATAATATATATATATATAAATATAAATATATATATATATATATATATATATA
>NW_028234403.1:43672787-43675287 GCF_977035675.1 Penaeus japonicus
ACAAAACGAAGCAGGATCAGATGATAAATTCAACAATGCAAAAGTGACAAATTTCGACAAGATCCTTGGGAAAAGGTTGTAATACGACTCGCACGTGTCTCTGATGGCGGGAGAAGAAGACAGCTGATAAAGCCGGGGACAGATGGAGGAAGACCAAAGAGAAGGTGAACAGATGAAATCCAAGAGGCATGAGAAAAAAAAGGGTTAATTCTAAGAGAAGAAGAAGCGCTGTCAGAATCCCCGACCCTTCATACACATAGACAAAGACAAAGAGAAAGAAGAATATCATAATCAGTATCACTTTTGTGTTATCTTATTTGCTGTTATCTTCATTATCTTTATTATCATTATTACTATTATTATTATTATCATTATTATTGTTGTTGCTATTATTGTTATCATCATCACTTCAGACCGTCAGTTCCACATCAGTATCCCTATTATCATTATCATTATAATTGTCATAATCATAATCATCATCATTACTGTTATTACTATCACCATTATTATCATCATTATCAGTATTATTTTTATCATCATTATTATCGTTAATGTTGTTGCTGTTGTTATTATCATTATTATTACTATCATCATTTTTATTATCACTAATATCATTAGAGATATCATCATAACCATTATTATCATTATTGTTAATTATTATTATTATTAATTATCATCTTAAATACCATCATCATCATTAATATTACTACTTTTATTATCAGTATTATCAATACTATCATTTATTGTTATCATCATCATTATCACAACTATTATTGCTATTATAATCATATCCATTTCGCATATCCATCATAATTATTTGCATTGTTAACGTGTCATCACAATCAATCTGAAAATCAGCCTCATCAGTCTTCACATACATATTAATTTCCATGCGGTTGTTCTCCTCTACTACCTCTCCCCCTGTAATAAAAAGAAGAAAAAAATGTCACTAGATGCACAAACAGACAAACAAACTACGATCCCGCTACCTCTATCGAAGTACAGATCGTAACTCTCGTCCTCGAGCAGTTGGGTGAAGGAGGTGATTAAGGTACATGTCTTGTACGCTTTTAACACGTTGAAGGCTCGGCACTGCGGTCTGTTGGACTGGCACATGGCTGCACATCCCATGAGAGAAATTGGCTGTGGGAGTGGAAATTAAGATAGTGATGTTAGTTGTGGCAATGGTGAGAGAAAGGGAAGAGATATGGAAAGATAGAGAAAGAGAGAGAGAGGGGGGGAGTGGGGGAGCGGGAGAGGAACTGGGGACAAGAGAGTTGTATAGTTATATGTAAAGAAGAAATAACATTTCACAATCTTTGTCACATAAAAGAGCAGATATATCAATAGACAAAATATGATCACACAGCATAGAAAACGGAATTCCGTGACATGGGTTGTTTATAAGTTTCTATTCTATTCAAGTTTTGTCCATCCCTGCAATATTCATAATATTCAGAAAGACTAGGAAAGAAGTTTAAAAAAAACAATTGATTTTCGTAGCGAAGCACACCCTGAAATTATTTCAGGTTTATATAAAAATAAGAAAGTATCGTATTTTGTTAAGAGCTCATATCTATTTATCTAAAAACCGCAAAACGCTTATCTACAATTACTTTCAAACAGATTAAGTCGAAATACGTCTCCGATCAGACGAATACGAAATGACGTTTTAAGCTGTAATATGTTTTGCTTTTAATGTCCGTCAGCTGACACTGTATCATGAGCAGGCAACATGGAATTACTACATGTACTCTTACTACACTAGTTAAGTAAATTGTATAAAACGAATGAACTGGAAATATTCTGATGTGATACAAGTATGAGAAAAAAAACGTACAGTTGAGAGCGTTACATTATAGGAAGAGGGTAAGATATTAGTACTATTTCGTAATGCAACACTCACTTGTAATATCTGCAGTTCGGAGCCTTCCACCAGGTGTCCCTCGAACTTTTTGTATAAGTTGTCGCTGACACAGAGGGCCGTTGTAAGCATTAATGCTATCGTCAGCAACCTCAGCCTCGATCTTCTCTTCATGCTGGATATCTAGATATTGACATTGTATATTTGTCTAGCAGGAGGAATTTTTTATAAAATATAGGCTATGATATATACGAAAACAGACATTTTGCTAAAGTATTGCCCTTCCTCTCAACAAGCATATCATTTTATCAATTGCAATTATAGGAATAACATAAGTATATGTATATATATATATATATATATATATATATATATATGTGTGTGTGTGTGTGTGTGTGTGTGTGTGTGTGTGTGTGTGTGTGTGTGTATGTATGTATATACAGATAGATAGATAAATAAAAAGTAAACAAATCTATATCGATCTCTGTATACATGAATATATATATATATATATATATATATATATATATATATATATATATTTATATACCTATATATATGTGTGTGAGCGCGCACGTGGGCGTGTGCTCTTGTGTGTGGGTGCGTGTGCGTGTGTGTGAGTGTGCCCCGAAGGCC
>NW_028234403.1:43702787-43717787 GCF_977035675.1 Penaeus japonicus
CCCCTTTTTGCCATCTTTTCTGATAGATTTTGATAAATATAATATTGTTGTTGGATATTGCTATTAAGCTAACAGCAGCTCTTTAAGTTGTCTCGACGCTTGCCGCTGTTTATCAGGTGTGCTAATCATCAAATGGACCTAACTGCTGTTTATGTAGTTTAATTATGTTTTTAAAAATTTGTTTCATAGACACTATCAATACAGGTATATAATCTCCGAGATGCAAAATAAGCATTGGTGATCGGTAGCTGACAGACGTCCTTTAACAAACAAAAGATGTCTGCGCTAGATATTTTTCTAAGAAAGCGCAAATGGCACACAGTCTACCCATAGGCGTCACACCTTAAGCTCAGTTCTTTACGTCGAGATTACAAGAGAATCTACGCCACGCTGAATAATGCAAATGGGGGCCAGGTGATGACTCTAAGTGTTTTATTAAGGCTCGGCTGAGGTAAGGGCACATATCTGATTTTAAATAAATGGGAAGATTGAAGGCATGTTTCTACACTAAGGTTGGCAAAAGCTATACTGCCCAAACATTGAGAGAAATGTTTCGCGATGAAGCTAATTAGCTATACAGTACCTTTGCCTGTCCCATTAGCCAGAATTTTGGTACTCTTAATGTAGCATTCCAATCCTGATCCCACCAAATTACTTCGAGAAATTAAAGTCGAGACTTTTTACTCCAAAAGTGCGCGAAGATTTTCGCTTGAGGCAATTACCGTTGCTATTAAATGATGCTAAACTTGGAAACAAATTTGAATGTGACGTGAAGGAAAATTGCAGTCCAACAGCGTTGCCGTGGCTTTATACTTGATTGAGGCAGCAAATCAGACTAATAATAAAAAATATATATATAAGGGCATAACTACGAATATTAACTATTTCAGTCTTGTGAAATGTCTCAACGAAATGAAGCCACGACTTTCTGACCTCCCCTAAAACACAAAACAAATAGCAAGCGAAGAGAAATCTTATTTAATGGAAAGTTAAGAACCATCGGGAACATATTTCCCAGAAAACCAGTTGGCGAGAAGAAATTCCTGGCACACAAATCCCAGCAGAGTGCTTTCACAAATGTAAAACAACAAATGCAAGAAAAAGCTAAGCACAAGTTCTCTTGAGATAATTCTAAGAGTTCGAACATACTTACACACAAAAAAAAAACATGTTGACGGGAATTTGCAGTTTGCGAAAACAATACAAGCACTTTTCACTGGCAGAGTATAAAGGTGAGAAAATCCAGCGGAGTTTGTAGAGAGGTTGATCAGCTTGCTACCTCCTCGGCTTCTGCTGATGCTGATGCGTGACGAGGATGCAATTGGCTGTTAGCCTGTCTGTCTGTCGGTCTTGCTATCTGACCGTCAGCCTGTATGTCTGTCTTGCTATCTGACCGTCAGCCTGTCTGTCTGTCTGTGTGACCGTCTTGCTATCTGACTGTCAGCCTTTCTGCCTGTCTGTCTGTCTGTTGCTATCTGACTATCAGCCTGTCTGTCATACTGCCAGCCTGTCTGTCTGACTGTTTATCTTGCTATCTATCAGCCTATCTGTCTGTCTGTCTTGCTATCTGACTGTCGGCTTGTCTGGCTATCTATTTGTCTGTATGTCTGTCTGACCGTCTTGCAATCTGACTGTCAGCCTAATTGTCTATCTGCCTGCCTGTCTGTCTCTCTTACAATTTAACTGTCAGCTTGTCTGTCTTTCTGACTGTCAGCCTGTCTGTCTATCCATGTCTGTCTGTCTCTCTTACAATTTAACTGTCAGCTTGTCTGTCTTTCTGACTGTCAGCCTGTCTGTCTATCCATGTCTGTCTGTCTCTCTTACAATTTAACTGTCAGCTTGTCTGTCTTTCTGACTGTCAGCCTGTCTGTCTATCCATGTCTGTCTGTCTCTCTTACAATTTAACTGTCAGCCTGTCTGTCTTTTTGACTGTCAGCCTGTCTGTCTTTCTGTCTGCCTGTCTGCGTTGCTATCTGACTGTCAGCCAGTCTGTTTGTCTGTCTGTCTACCTGTCTATCTGTCTCTCTTGCTAGCTGACTATCAACCTGCCTGTCTGACTGCCATCCTGTCTGACTATTTGTTTGTCTTGCTATCTACCTGTCAACCTGTTTGTTTGTCTATCTGTCTGTCTGACTCAGCCTGTCTGTATGTCTGTTAGCCTGTCTGTCTATTCATCTCGCGATCTATCTGTCTGTCTATCTGTCTCTCTATCTATCTATCTGTCTGTCTGTCAGCACTCTCTCTCAATTGCAGTAAAAAGTCGACCCTCACATTGCTGCGCGTTCCCAGGAAATGTTAGTTGCCAGTTTGCGAACGCGTAATTCGACCGACTGTGCGGCGAGGATGCTTGTCCTCCAGTGTGTGAGGTTCCATGCGATTCTATGCGGTCTCGGGACGGATCGGGAGTCGCGACACCCACTTTCATTACAATTCAGTGGGGTGGGTGTCTTTTCTGTTGCATAGATGTGTGTTACAGAGCGGCTGTGATTATCAATCATCAGATTCCCCCCACACCCTTAAGTGACTGTCCACGCAAGTGACCCACTTTGGGGGTCTGTATACTGTTGGTGTATCACTACAGATACATCTGCCGCTCTTAACAATAAACACAATCGACAACCATACTGATAAAAGGACAGCGTCCATTTTTTTACCAAACGTAGGTGAGCTTTTCTAAAAACAAGTTCGTTTAAACAAGCATTGATACCGGCACGCGTAAACAGGAGGGCGTAGATTGATAGGTCATTGATAGGTGTATTTAAAAAAAAATCGTAAAGACAGCTGTTCGCTCGCTGGCAATAAAAGAAATATTATCCTCGTATATGTATCAGCCATAAAAGCTCTTGCAATCTTTCCTGACAGATGCTTGCCCGAAAAGTGGGTGTCACTGTTTGCCCTAGATTGTTCTAGTAGTTTATATGAATAAACGACTGTTGACTCTTGCCACTGTTCTCCTTGGGGCTACGGTTCGCGGCGCAACGTGGTCACCTCGCCATCTTACCTCTTCGTGAAGTCCTATGGCTTACGAGTTCTGCCTCTTCTCGGTCAGTATATTGTGTGGTATAGTATCTGATACTGCTAGCATGTAGGCTCACATCATGCTGCTTGAGTTTGAGGCCTGAGAACCTTTTAACCCTCTGATCCACTGGACGTGAGTTCACCAGATTTCATCCTCACTTCGTGAAAGGGTGCGCCTCTCTTTTTAATCCAGTCGTCACTTTCTAGAATATGGAGGGATATAGAGAGCCAACCTGCCCCTGAGTCTAACTGACTGCTCACCGCCATGCCCCAGGGTCTATTTACGCCATCCCGGCCATGGCGACGAAGACGCACGTACAAAGCTGACATTGTGATCGAAATGGATGAAATTATCCATCACGGCTTTCTAGCTGATGAGAATAACACGTCACGGTTTAGTTTTCTCGTTTTATCGTAGTTGTGTTTAGTGTTATCGCTGTATGCATGTGTGCTTTTGTACATTAATTAACGATTTCTCAAATTCACCACTTATTTTTATGGATTGTGTTCCCAACATAATAATTGGTTTTGGTCTCGTTCTTTCAAAACGCTACAAGATCGTTGTTGTAAAATCGCCCGGCCCGATAAAAATTATTATCTCTATCTGGTATGAAATAGATGGTAAGTAAAAACACCTTTGCAAGGGGAATGGAGCGTCTCAGATTTTTTTTCTCACTAAAATCCTCTTACTATTTTGTAAGCTTCATTAGTCATGTTCATCCTACATGTACCTTTCTTTCATTCTCTCTTCACTTGTATCCATACTTGTTTGGAATTATTTTATGTCATATTATCCCTTGCCATAATATCAGTCATATCTCTGCAGTTTGTTTTTCATATTTCATAGATTTTTCCTTTTGACATTCAAAACATTATTCTTACCTAACTCCCCGTAGTTCCCTGTTGCAAAAGGCTCTTCGGATGAGCGGACAGTAAACTTATATAAACCCACCTACTGGTTTTACGTCTTTTATTTAAGTTATTCATCATCTAATAGATCACAAACTAGCAGATATATTTCTCCAATGTACTGATTTTTTTCTCAAAGACTCTAATCTTCACATTTATGGTTTCATAAAATCCATTTCACCTGATGGCGTCCACAAAGTGTCAAAATGAAGTCATAGATACTGTACACTTATCTGTTTTAAGATCAATTCAATTTTGTCCATAAAAAAATAGGACAGTGAAGGAACTTAGTCTAGTCATCACAGTCGCGCATTATTTACAGAAAGTGCATGATACCAGGCCTGTATCAAGACCAGTTTCTTACATGTAGCAAAAATACGATTGATGATAGGTAGGAAGTTTTAAGAAATTTAAGGGAATTAAGGATTCTGCCATCCATTTGAAAAATTTATTGAGAGGGAGATTATGTGATCTGCTAGATATGAATAAGATTAGGGAATCTGACAGACACAAGGTAGTCTGATTTTCCTGAAGATGGGGAGTGCAGACTGATATGATAGAGGGCAGAGGGAGCGGAAGTGATGGGAGGTATTCGAGTCAGAGTGAAGACGTTCTCCAGAGAATCTTTTTTCGGGTGCTAGGGCTGGTGTCTTTCTAATTAGTGTAATTATGGCAAAAAATGGGTGAAATTGATTGCTTAATCCTAATATATAAAATATGTATCATAGTCTGATTTTCACTTGGGGTTATAGATAAATGGTAATTCATTAAAGATTAATCCTCTGTTGGTGTGGCAGGATGTGTCACACCCAAAGTAGTACTTCTTTACTTTTATCTTGTCTGATAGATAGGGTTATGTAATTTCCAGGGAACCTCTGCAGTTGATAAATTATCCTGCACTGAACGGGTGGATGTATGTAATAGCTTTTTTAACTTGTTAAAAATATGTTCATCTATGAGATAAACAAATATGGACATGCTACCCAGAGATGGAAATTAATACTTTTGTGAAAAAAGGCATACTTTTTGCAATATAAAGTATGTTTCTATGTCATATAAAGTCAACAAAATATCTATTGAAAAGCAAACCCAAGTTAAGGGAGTCAACTCTTCAAAATGTCCATAAATGTAATTATTGACAAATTTGAGCTCTGAAAATGTTTATATGCTATAGCCTCATAAAATGTAGAACCCCAATATTTAATAAAATCACAAAAAAAAATTCTTACATCTTTATATTCTTTACTATCGAAATCTATGGGTGTATCGATTTAGCATATTTTAAGACAATTTTGCATATTTTAATAGGAACCCCAAGAAAGTGGGGATGGTGGAGAGGTGGAATCTGGTTGTCATTTTTACAGATGAAGAGACTGACCTCATTACATTCAAAAAGACAATGGTTAGGACATGTTCAAAAATACTCAATATCTAGAGAACTTAAACATGAAAAAAATTATCGACTTTGCGGAAAAAAGAGGAATGTGCAAACACTACCCACTTTTTTTCTGAATGAATTGGGATCAGTGGCATCTTCATAGGCTAAAAAATATAATCTGATGCAGAGCTTTTCTGTCTAATAAGCTATAATACTTTTCATCACAATTTTTTTTCCTATTTTTATTACTTTATATTAAACTTTATTTGTTTAGCTTAAAAGATAATCTAGGTATGAGATTTCAATCATGTAAGAATAAAAGGATAAAGAGAAGAAATTGATAACCAAAATAATAATAAAGAGACAAACCCCCTTTGACAACCAAGACAATAAAATACCTGGTGTCAATCACACCTCTTTGCAATAATACCACCACACAAATGGAGATTTAAATAAAGCATTAGAAAGCTCTTCTAGTTCTATACCTGCCAAACACTACATAAAAGAAAAACATACAACAATGCATGGTCACATAAATTATGATCCAAACATCATTATCCAGGATCACACCAATGCAGGAAAAGGGAAGGTATATCATATTAAGGTATTTATTAAAAATATAAGCCTACTTAATTTCTTTATTAAAAAGCTAAGTACAAAATATGAGGCTGGCATATGAGCCAAACAAAACCAAGAAGGAAAACGAGATCATTAAAACTAAACTACTCCAGCTAGCAACGAAAGTGTAGGTCTGAGCTCACTAGTCTAGCCTCTCCAATTTCATGATTCCTTTAAAATATATATACACAAGAAAATGTGAAAACAGATCAAAAGACACTTTGACTGTTGCAAAGAAACACTGGAAGTCAAATCTAAAAATAAAAATTTCTGAAGATACAGGAAAAGAAGAATTATTAACAAAAACAATCTCCTTGGGTAATAATACTTTTCTTGTCCATACTTCACCCAATCTGAAGTCTGAAACAGTGAAAAACAATTGCTCAGTGAAGACAATACCATATCTTTCCATCACAGACTAATAAGTGCACTACTGAAGCAACTGCTTTATGTCCGACTGGTTCAGCATTGTATTATGGAGATACTACAGGCTTTGGTTGAGAATTGTGCTTCCTTTATGTCTCATAGGTCATAGATACTGGATAACAAGAACAGCACAAAATATGTGAATTCTTTAACTTCACACTAATAATACATCTTGTGGGGTGTTTTCCAGAATTACCTAAACAGATGAAGCCATGAAGCCAGACATCAACCTTTTACAAACATCTTATATTTCTTCTGTTATAAAGATGATGTCCAGCATCAGTTTCTCCCTTTCAGACTATACCTATGTTTTTAAAACTTTCTTACTATTATAATCAATAGTGATCAAAGCTTGTTCATATGATCCCTTTAAAAAGAAAGGGGAATGAGAAATATACAAGTTTTTCATGCATGCTTATACCTATCTGTATACTCAAAGATTTCTTGGTGTTATATTACCATAGGACACAGTAATGTTTTCCTGTATACATAAAACAGTATGACAAAATCACATCTAGCCAGGATATATGAATCAAATACAACCATCTGCTTGGTTTAAGTAACAATAAACCATTGTATTTGACATTCCAAATTCACAATTATATGCAAAAGCTTTGGTGTCTCATCAGAAGCAACACGTATATGTGCACTGGAATTATCACATCTGAACACAAGTCTTTTTGTATTGAGGATCCATTTTGATCTTAATATTTTGAGTACACTACAAGTGTCATTCTATGGAAGGTTTCTAGGATAGCAAATATTTACATAATCAAAATATAAGGGTGACATTTTGATATCATGCTGGAAGTACACATAATATAACTGCATTGCAATAATTGTCATTATGTGATCAAATCAAACATACTGCTACTCAGTCACATCATCACCATGAAATCTATGGAGCTATCCATAAATAAATCTAAATATATGTCCCTCTTCAAGATGAAAAAATCAATAAAGCTTTGGTGGTGCTATTCACTGGTGATAAATAGAAATATATATATATATATATATATATATATATATATATATATATATATATATATATATATATATATATATATATATTTATATAAAGAAATCCTACTACTTATTAGTAGGGTCAGTAATCATATATATATTAATTAAAGATGTGTTTCAGCTTTAATAGTCGGAACAATTTTTTGGTTGTTGAAGCCAGTATTAATGATGGACTGTGGGTTGGCATTTAGGTCCTTATTATTGACGGTATTGCCAAAGCCGTTCTGATTGTTGGCATTGCCATTCTGCTGCTTCTGGTTTGACTTCTCAGCTGCGGCAAGAGTTGCAAAGAGCTGCTTGAGGGTTGTGTTGCTGGACACAATATCTGGGATGTTTTCCAAAGTCTGTTGGGATAAGGTACACAAGATCTTAGTTTCCTTTTCACATAGACATGAAAATTGTTCAATTTCTAATGCTAAATATAAAAAAAGAACAATCTAACCACTTAAAAATATCCTTTGAAGTGTATATATGTATATATGCATATATTTGAAATATCCTTCACACATGACAAAAGTACACTGTGTACAAATAATAGAAAATCTTCTGGTTTTTAAAATCTGGCCAAAAGTATAGAATACTTAAGCACTTAAATGTTTAACTATAAATGATAATTCAAGAAAAACTGAAAAAAAGTATATAGTGAGAATGCTTTACTTCAGTTGTACATGCGCTGATATTTACATGTGTTTGACAACATGAATTATAATTATGAACACACACACAAATACACACACACACACACACACACACACACACACACACACACACACGCACGCACGCACGCACGCACGCACGCACGCACGCACGCACGCACGCACGCACGCACAGACACACACACACAAAATAATATTCTTTGTGTAACTACATAATGTAATGTGTAATGATGCATGTGGTATCATGAAGTCCCAATATTACAAAATTATTTCCTTAAATTTAGGTTCTTCATACAAAGAAAGCAATGCTATTTACTTTTTTGCCTTCCTATATAATGTGCACCAGAAACCAAAAACATTCATTAAGTTTTATATGGGCAAGAAAAATCTATATTGTGGATAGCAATGATAACAATAAGCCTTATAAAAATAAATTGTACCTATATATATGAGGCCAATTTACTTATCTTAATGCAACAAAGCATCAAATTTTCCTGCTGATAACAAGTAGCACTAGATGATTTTCCTTCTATCTATACAACTCTTAATCTACCCTTAACCCATAAATAGAAACTAAGAAGTATTAACATAAAAGACCCAAATACTGTACATTAAATACCTTTTTTCTCTTTAAAAATTATAACAACCTATACCAGGATGTAAACCTTAGTCATCAAAACCATGATCATCCAACACCTCTACATATTGCACATGCACATTCAGGGAAGAGTTCCCATCAATGACTACTGTACCTGGCCATCCTCTGTGAACAAAGAGGCAAGCTTAAATATTTAATGCACAAAGGCCAAAAAGCCAAGTGTGGCTGAACTGACCTGGGTACCTTAGGATTATAGGGTCTGGCTTTTCGTATTGACTTTGGCACAGATTTCAACTGTGAGTTGCGTGGCTGTGTTTGTGTGGTGGTTCATGGAAAGAATGTTTGTTACCTTGTATACGTTTTCTTTTTCATTTACTTTTAATGTTGATTAACGAGTTAATACCAGCTTGTCTGTGTATTAATCCTAACAAGCTTAAAAAATAATAACAATAATAAAAAATAAATAACTAAATAAATAAAAAGTGAAAAGAAACTGACCAATGTTTAGTTGTTTATTGCCATAGAATGTTCCCTACTGAACAAATTTTCTCATAAAGCTGCTTGCTTGTTATTCAAAATGTATTGTGCATTAAAGCAAAAAATAATTTTGATAAAGCATAATTGGCAATGAACTGAACAAAACAAACATAAGAGGAAGCTTGTTTCATTATCCAAAGCCTATACAAGTATAAGTGAAAAGTCCACACAAAACCTCTTTAGTACAAATATTAAAATAAGAATTAGATTAGAAATAATAATAATAATACAAAAAAATAATCATTATGCAAACCAGTGGGATGACTTACCCTCAACACATGGTCAACTGTGGTAGTGAAACGCCTGTTGCTTCGCTGAGTTTCAACTTGAGCCTCCCGCAAGGTTGCCAAGTCTTGGGAGTGCCTCTCGCTCAGTTCACTGATGCGTCTGTCTCGCTCGATAACACTCTGGCGCAGTGATGCCACCTTCAGAAGAAAAATGTGACCTGTGTTACTTCTAATTCTCTCAGTAAATATTAAACTATTTCAAGCCCTAAACTGGACCCCTCTTAATATTTTGGGACAGTATTTAATCTTTGGAAATTAAATTGTGTAGAACCATATGTAAAGCACCTATGAATCTGACTTTTGAGTATGTGAAAAAAGTATAAACAACTGTTATAAAATTGCTAGATTACTGCCTATGACCCTCAGTCCTATTTGTGAAATGACAACAGTTTACCATGCTAAATATTCCTAAACCTTCCTCACTACATTTGCTAAATTTGGCAATCTTCATTACATGTAGTTCTAATGGTAATGCAGTAATCTTGGCAATGGGCATGCTCTATCTACTGATCTGTAGTATAGTAGGTTAAACTTCTATTAAACCATTAATCATTGCCTGAAATAAAATTAATGATCGTACTAGGCACATGCAGCGAACTAAAGGAATGTGTTATAACAACACAGCACTAGAATGACAACAATGACAATCAAATGAAATTTATGAAGAGGCGCAGTGATTTCAAAATGAGTTAGTCTAGTTTTGTTAATAAAAATGCACTGATTTTGTTGTTGCCCCTATCTCTGCAAATGAAATATGATTTTCATTCCCATTTGTTTCATCAGTGTAAAAGAATATCACTGCTCTATCAAAACAAATCTTCACAATAAAAAATCATTTGTATTATGCATACAGAAAGTTAAAATGTATAAGTACAAGAAGGCAGGAATCCTCACCCAATGCAGTCTGGAATTTATAGTTTTTCTGATAATTCTTACAAAAATAATAATTCTTTACACTAAACACTTCAATTATTTATGCTATGTCTAGAATACACAACTAACACATAAATAGATTCTTTACAACATCACATCCCACTTTTTATCTGACCTTAGATTGCTAACTCTCCTTTTTCTATATCACACAACACTAACTTCAATCAACAATTCTGTCAACCTGGCTAAAGATAACCATTACCTTATCATTAAGTGTGGCAACTTCCTGGAAGTGGTTTGCCTCTGAAACATGGTTGGGGGGAGCTGGCCCCTGAGCAGATGACAGTGAAGCCAGCGACTCAGCCAGCTGTTTCTCCTTCTCATTGTGCAGGGCTTCCAGGTGGCGGACAGTAGTGCCTAAACGCTCAACCTCCATTTCGAGTTTCTGTTTAGAGGAAGGATTTGTTATTATATCATTCAGCAATAACTGACCAAGTATGTTTGAAAAAATAGAACAAATAATTTGTCAATGTAATAATTAATTGCTGAATTATTTGGATGTCCCCAGCACACTTTGGCCATAACTGAGTGAATCTGAATTCTAACAGTATTCTCTGTTAAGAAGCAGTGCTCGTGCAAAGTTCTCTATATGTAAAGAGTGCATCTGAAATGCATATATATTAACTAAAACTAATGGTTTGATAAGGAGATTTTGCCCAGTGCAATGTACTTAGGCTTAAGAAGTGAAAAAATAAAAGTGAAACATTATGTACTGATACACTAGACTACAAAAGAATAGAATCTTTTCTTGCTTTACTCTCGATGCCCTTTCCCTTTACGTAACATAATGGAGGAGGCAAATTATGGCAAATTTTAGGCTATTCTTAAAGCCATTTTAAAGCAGTAGTGTACAGATTGCTAATTATGCTCAAATAGAGACCCAAGAATATTGGTCTCATTTGTGTTCTACTATTTATTGCACAGCTACTACTTACTTTTGCCCACAGTGTTGGCTGAGAGCAAAAAATGCCTCTTAAGCCTGAATCCTCTGAGACTGTACATATATGAATATATGTATGTATATATGTATATATATGTATATATGTATATATGTATATATGTATATATGTATATATATATATATATATATATATATATATATATATATATATATATATATATATATATATATATATATATATATATATATATATATATGAATAGACACAAGTACATACATCCAACTCACAAACAATTCACAAACATATAATCATTTTCCCAATCCTGATTATGAGAATGGCTAAAACAAATTTTTGCACTTACCTTCACTTGCGATTCATAATCAGCTGTATAAAACTCATTCAGTTTCTGATTGGCTACCTCCAAGTCACGTGAAACAACCATCAGTTCACGCTTTGCACGAGCTTCTGAGCGGTTGAGGTTTTCATAGTCTGAGTGCTGTTGATCGATCACTTGCTGTTGAGATCGAATCTGGTTGCACAGACGTTCACTGGAACAGACAAAAATGCATAAGTGAAATAATTGCAATACCTTAATATCAATATGTTTATAAAGGAAATATATAAAATAGTAATCTCATATCTTACTAAACTATCTGAAGAAAGAAAGGTGTGTTTCAAATGCTTGATATTCAATACAACAAAGACTATGAGGAAAAATACTTTTGACATAACACATTCTGACATCAAAAGTTCTTCAGCACAAAAATATCTACATTAAGAAATGTACAAGGGAAAGAAAATATGAATTCTAATATCATAAATATTCAACTTTTAATAAACTAAACTAAATTTAAGATATATAAGTGAATAAATAAAAATAAAATAAACAAATACACACATACATAAGTATATATATATGTATATATATATATATATATATATATATATATATATATATATATATATATATATATATATATATATATATGTGTATATATATGTGTATATATATGTGTATATATATGTGTATATATATGTATATGTATATATATATATATATATATGTATGTATGTATGTATGTACATACGTTCATACGTACGTACATACATGCTTACATACATACGTACATACATACATACATACATACATACATACATATATATATATATATATATATATATATATATATATATATATATATATATATATATATATATATATATATATATATATATATATATAAGTATCAAACTTCATAAACTTATTTAACCCAATGACAACTGATAGCAAATGTACATTCCATGGCCTTAATTCTGGATGGCATCTACACATTCAATGACAATGGAGGCTGGTCTCTGTTTTGAGTGCAATAAAAGCATGGAAATTTACAGTTCCACCAGTGCTAGTTCTTGAGATACAGCCTTCACAATTTAGCCTGGACCCTTGTTTTTCAATACTTTTATTGATTATCAATAATCAGCTTGTCCAGGATCAAAGACAGGGGGGTAGGGGCATCATTTCCAAACTTCTAATTTTCATCTCATGCAGGTATCCCATGTACAGAGGCTAGTGTACTCTGACTGCTTTCAGATACCATTGGGTTAAGTAATAGGCCACTCAATACACACAAGGAAAAGGTGACTGAAACATACTTTAAATAATTACTCCTTCCATCTTATTATAAAGATGACTTTACACAAACTAACCAAAAGCAACCAAATTCCCAACCCAAGCCTTACTTCTCTTCTTCAATCTCGGTGAGGCGGTTGTCTGTGTCATTCTTCAAGACGCAGCAGACCTTGAGGAACCGTGTGAGGAGGACGTCAACATCAGTCACTTGATCAGCGAGGGAGACATTGCTACTTGCTGAGCTGCTGCTGCCGTCATGTTCCACCAAATCATGACTCTCTGAACCCTCAGGGGAATTGCGGCCCTCAATCTCCTGTGGTGACAAGGATGGAGATGTGAATAAGTCCTTGCAAAAACAAGTGAAAAGGTCAATGTATATAACTCAATGAATGAATAGAGAAAAAAATAATAGTAATAGTAGTAATACTAGCAATGATAATGCTAACAATATCATATATATTACAAAAATAATGTCTGCCTGTGCCACTGTCTTTATAGTACGCTTGCTAGCTTGCTAGCTTGCATGCTTGCTTGTATTCTTGCTTGTGTGTGTGTGTGTGTGTGTGTGTGTGTGTGTGTGTGTGTGTGTGTGTGTGTGTGTGTGTGTGTGTGTGTGTGTGTGTGTGTGTGTGTGTGTGTGTGTGTGTGTGTGTGTGTGTGTGTGTGTGTGTGTGTGTGTGTGTGTGTATGTGTGTATGTGTGTATGTGTGTGTGTGTGTGTGTGTGTGTGTGTGTGTGTGTGTGTGTGTGTGTGTGTGTGTGTGTGTGTGTGTGTGTGTGTGTGTGTGTGTGTGTGTGTGTGTGTGTGAGAGTGTGAGTGTGAGAGTGAGTGTGAGAGTGAGTGTGAGAGTGAGTGTGAGAGTGTGAGTGTGAGTGTGAGTGTGTGAGTGTAAGTGTGAGTGAGTGTGAGCGTGAGTGTGAGTGTGAGTGTGAGTGTGAGTGCGAGTGTGTGTGAGTGTGAGTGAGTGCATCTACACTTGCATCTATATGTGCAAAGAATATCTGCACAAGTCTAAAAGCAACTTTTCTATAAATCTACCTGCTTATTCCCATTGGTAGCACCTACTGGGTTCATCTTGCATCTTGTTGATCCCCGCATAGCATTCAGCAGAGCAGTTATAAAGGAAGCAGTCTTCCGTGGGGAAGGTGTACGTGCAGACACCTTGTATGGAGATTTGCGCTCAGGTGTTCCATTGGTTGAAGAGGCACTGCTGTCTGATTCAGTTGGAGTGACAATCATCTGGCAAATTCAAAATTTTCAAATTAACCCTTTGATGACGGTGCGTCACACCCGTGTGACACAGCTAAATGTCCGATGACTGGGCGACACACCAGTGTGACATTCCCGATGCAATATTGCATAGGCCCGGCGTAGGGGGTTTCCACTTATCACTGGGCCCGTTGGGATAGGGTTAATAGCTCCAGACATTTTTCCCCATCATATGTCAGCTGAGACTGACATTTTGAATTTACATGGGTGACATCACCCTGAATAATGCCTAGTCAGATCTCTAAATTATAATGCAACAAAATTCTAAAACAATGGCATGTATACTGCAGAGAGTCTTCCAAACCTTTCTGAAATTATGATATTTTTTTCTACAACAACTTTGTTTCAAAATGTAACTTTTTCTGAGAAAAAGGAAAATAAAGGATGTAATTTCAGTGCCATTTCCCAAAACTGAGTGCCTATATATATCTTGCTATATAGGCATATAAACATCCCATTCTCAATTCTAAAATGACCAATTAACTGGTAGAGTCAACACAATACCAGGACAGTGCCTTTTATTTGCATCTAGTGACAGTAGCTCTTACATTTGCTATTTTCTATGATGCATTTGAAAATTTTAGGAAAGAAAATGTGTGTATAACTAACCTCTATATCAGAGTCTGTTATGGAATAATCTTGCACAAGCTTGCCAATTAGAGTCTGAAGACGCATGGAAAGATTAGCAAGAGATACTGCAGCACTGGACACTTCAGCTCCTTGACACACCATCATGTCCCTTGCTCTTGACTGCATGGAATTCATCTCTGACTGCAGAACCATAAACTTATTCCTGAAAAGTGATATTGAAATTC
>NW_028234403.1:43740287-43765287 GCF_977035675.1 Penaeus japonicus
ACACGTGCACACGGACACACTCAAACTTGTTTCATCTAATGAACGGAGCCACTCGCCGCATCGCATCGCCAAACCGTCAAGAAGCCACCGCCGACTTCCGAGTGTCTGAAGAGCCAATCCCCTCCCTCTTCCCCCTCTTCTCCCTCTCCTCCATCTTCTCACGCGTAAGAGTTAAAGCGCCACCTTCCCCTTTCATACAACCGCACACACTTAGCGGCCGTGGTAACGTGACCTCTGACCCCGGAGGTCGCTGGGGCTTCCGCGTGGGCACGCAACCACCGGGATCAGTTTTCCATGACACAACAGAGCCACCGACCTTTGCCACATTTTACTACTGTTATCATTTCTTTAAGGTTCGCCCGTTTGAATACATTATGTATTCAAGGAATGCTTCGTGTATAGCCAAAAATTAAGAACTCGTATGTGGCCGCCATCAATCCTCTCTCGGCATCTGCAATTCTCCTTGTTTCTGCTTCTGTACTTGTATTAGTGCACGCGTGATGTGCGCGCGTGTGTATGTGAACGCACATACATGCGCGCGCGGGCACATACATACAAACATACATACACATACACATATACATACATATATATATATATATATATATATATATATATATATATATATATAAATTTCATACATATATACATGTATACATACATAAATACATATTTACGTGTATGTATATATCATATGTGTGTATATGTGTGTAAATATGTGTGTGTGTGTGTGTGTGTGTGTGTGTGTGTGTGTGTGTGTGTGTGTGTGTGTGTGTGTGTGTGTGTGTGTGTGTGTGTGTGTGTGTGTGTGTGTGTGTATGTGTGTCTGTATGTGTATGTGTATGTGTATGTGTGTCTGTATGTGTATGTGTGTGTCTGTATGTGTATGTGTGTCTGTATATGTGTATGTGTCTGTATATATGTATGCATATGTATATGTGTATGCATATGTATATGTATATGTATATGTATATGTATGTGTATGTATTTATGGGTATGCATATATATGTATATATGTATATATATAAGTATATATATGTATATATGTATATGTGTATATATATATATATATATATATATATATATATATATATATATATATATATATATTCATACACACATACACATAAATATACATGTATAAATATAAATACATAAAAATATATATACAAATATATACATATATACAAATGTACATACAAAACTCTATCCCAAAATACACTCTCTCACACATTCACCCATTCACCCCCATATCCCCGCACACACCCATCTCCCTTCCCTCCCTTCCCCTCCCCTCTACGTCGACCCCGCAGCCCCCCCCTCCCCTCCCCTCCCCTCTACGCCGACCCCGCGACCCCCTCCGAACCACTTCCTTCAGTCGCGCCTCAGTGTTGCACGCAAAGCCTACTTTCCACTCATTCC
Source organism: Penaeus japonicus (assembly GCF_977035675.1). Taxonomy (NCBI): domain Eukaryota; kingdom Metazoa; phylum Arthropoda; class Malacostraca; order Decapoda; family Penaeidae; genus Penaeus; species Penaeus japonicus. The sequence goes on from NW_028234403.1 coordinate 43,741,710, forward strand.
GCCAGCTTTATCTCCCGAGCGTGACATATGCACGGATGAAGCGGCGCGGCGGGAAAAGGAGGCGAGATGCAAATCACGGCGGGATTGCAAGAGGGTCATTTCGTGTTATTGCGAGAACTAGGCGCTATCGACGCCGTCATGTTGTGCTTCGTTCTACGTGCGTGCGTTTGTGTTTCTGTTTGCGTTCGTGATTTTCCTCTACGTCTTCTTCGCGTCACTTCCTATGAATTATATTTCTCTTGATTCGTCATATCTTTTTTTTTTTACATATTTGCACTGATATTTATATCAATCACGAGCAATGATGAAGTAAACATAATAAAAAAAAATCTCCATATCATCAAGAGTGCTCAAAGAACTAAGACAGCATTGGCAATATCCCCAAGATTACATAATCAGACTGCAGGAAACACACAGCCTTTCAGCCTGAAAATGCGAAAACAAGTTAAACATCTCAGGAAGCAACCCTTTCATTGTCTTCTTCTTCTTCTCCTTCTAACCCCCTCTCCCCCCTTCCCCCTTATCCCATATTCGCGTTCCTTCTATCCCCCCACAGCGACATTGTATGCTAATGCTGCCAGCAGCAAATGTGGTGTATCCAAGGTTCTCGTTGGGTCACGCAGATAGTACGAAAGTGGAGGGCGGAGAGAACAGGAGAAGTAGGAGGAAAGAGGAGAGGGAGGAAGGGAGGAAGGGAGGAAGGGAGGAAGGGAGGAAGGGAGGGAGGGAGGGAGGGAGGGAGGGAGGGAGGGAGGGAGGGAGGGAGGGAGGGAGGGAGGGAGGGAGGGAGGGAGGGAGGGAGGGAGGGGGAGAGGTTGCGGCTGAGGGGAAGGTGGTGGAGAAAAAGAAGATGAAAAAAGAAGGATGAAGGATGAAGGATGAAGGGGAGGAGTAGGAGTGGAAAAAAAAATGCAATAAAAAATGGAAAGCCTAACAAGAAGGGAAGAAAAGAGTGAAAGACACAACAGAGTAGAAGAGGAGCGCGATAGAAAGCGAAAAAGTCTGAGATCCCGAAAACAAAAGGAAAATGCCACGGTTGGCGAGGGCAGAGAATCACCTCGAACAGAGGATGAGGGGAGCGAGGGGAGCGAGGGGAGCGAGGGGACAGGGCGAGAGGAATGGGAGAGGGGAAGCCAACACCACGTGACACATGCGGGTACCCAACCAAAAGGGGAATTAGAATGGCCCGTGACAGTGGCGGTGGCAGTGGCATTCGAAATCGGTTGTCATCGGCGGGTGAAATGCCAGCGATGGTGAGTAAATGTTGTCAGCAGCGAATGTAGATGCCAGGGGGGTGAGTAATGGTATCAATGGTAGGGCGGAAACGGCCATACCATTCTCCCTCTCCTCCCTGCCCTCCCTCTCCCACCCTCACTCCCCCCAACAAGTCTGTTTTTACTTAAGTAACGCGTGTCGGGCCGGGTGTATACACAGAGCTTCCCAAAGGTAAGAGGGAAGAGGGAAGAGGGAGGGGATGGGGAGGGGGCAGGAGAGGGGGTGGGGGAGGGAAGAGGGAGGGCCATGTCGACTGCGGACGTCACGCGAACCTCGTAAAAAAAAGGGTATCCGGCCGAGGTTGGGAGGTCCAGCCGAGTGTGCGGGTAGGAAGAGGGAGAGGAAGAACGAGAAGGAGAGGGTGAGGGTGAGGGTGAGGGAGAGGGAGAGAGGAAGGAAGAGGGAGAGAGGAGGGAAGAGGGAGAGAGGAGGGAAGAGGGAGAGAGGAGGGAAGAGGGAGAGAGGAAGGAAGAGGGAGAGAGGAGGGAAGAGGGAGAGAGGAGGAAAGAGGGAGAGAGGAGGGAAGAGGGAGAGAGGAGGGAAGAGGGAGAGAGGAGGAAAGAGGGAGAGAGGAGGAAAGAGGGAGAGAGGAGAGAAGAGGGAGAGAGGAGGGAAGAGGGAGAGAGGAAAGTTGAAGGAGAAGGAGAAAAGGATAGAAAAGTCAGAAGGTGGGAGAGGGAGGGAAGAGAAAGGGATGATGAAGGAAGGAAGAAAAGGAGGAAGGAGGAGGACAGAGGAAGATAGGTAAAGGAGGAGGGAGGAGGAAAGAGAATAAATGGATACAAAGAAAGAATGGAAAGGAGGAGGGGAGAAGAGTGGTGGTGTGGGGTGGAGATGAGACAAGAGGTCAGGCCTCGATTCAGTAGCCAATGACTAACATCAATATTATGAAAGTTACCTTCAAACATCCAATGACAGCGAACATTATCGTTTTTGTCATATCCCAAGCAGAGCATGTTCCATTATCCATGTATTGTACAATGCAACGCTTGCATATGACCATGCAACCGCAGCCTTGGGATGAATAATCCCTACGCTAATGCATCCTGATAAAATAAGCACAAAACCAGACCACACATGCAAAACCAATACATCCTCTGATCTTCGGACATAAAAATGCATGGATGTCCCATTCCCTTGCATGACAGAGATTTGCTTGTTTACATACTCTAATGCCAATGTAAGTTCATAAATTCTGTGAAATACGAAGTAACTAATAGTAACACTCACACACACACACACACACACACACACACACACACACACACACACACACACACACACACACACACACACACACACACACACACACACACACACACACACACACACACATACACACACACACGCGACGTAACTAAGCAGAGGCCATGAACCAACTATCTGACAAAGGACCCGACTCAGGAAAGCACTCTATCAATCACGTATCGGCGTACACTCATTCTACGCGGATAATTACCGGCATACTGGGGACTTCCGGGTGGAGATAGGGAGGGGGGAGGAGACCTCGCTCGCCCTGTCGCATTCCAGGGTGTGCGTGTGAGGGGAAGGGGAAGGGGAAGGGGAAGGGGAAGGGGAAGGGGAAGGGGAAGGGGAGGTGGAGGGGGAAGGGGGAGATTTAAAAGGAAATATTAGTCGAATTGAATAATGAGGCGAGGAGAGATACGGCGGCTCCGCTTGCGATCCGGCTTCCAAGATTATGAAATGGGGTTAATGGCATCTCCGCTGAAATGTAAATTTTACTACCAAAAGATGCATTACTAGAGTGACTTCCGGCCGCTATTTCCCCTTAGTTATGGAAGAATATCGCCATAACACTTGACATAAAGATATATATATAGTAAATTTTGTAACAGACACACAAACACAAACACACCCACATATACAACTATATAGCCTAAAGCAAGACATTTAACTCTTCCCATAGACTTCAAAATACAAAATAAAAGAAAATAATCAGCCGTTCTTTCCCTATAAACACACTGAAAATCGGAACCTGGAAGTGTCGAACCCTGGCCAGAAGAACCAGCTGAGAAGATAATGCTAAAAAACAAGAGAAAAGTGCACGTTCCCGCGGCCACGGAAGCGCGGTTCTTTCGTCGGCCAGATGACCTACTCGCCCGCCCCCTTCCCAGCCCCCTGCCGCCAACGAAGACGAAAAAGAAGAAAAGGGGGGAGGAGGAGGAGGAGGAGGAGGAGGAGGAGGAGGAGGAGGAGGAGGAGGAGGAGGAGGAGGAGGAGGAGAGGGAGGAGGAGCAGTAGGAGGAGGAAGAGCAGGAGTAGCAGCAGCAGCAGGAGTAGTTAAAGAAGGCACATCATCGACGAAGACGTGATAATGACCGACGACGACGACGGCGATGATGACGACGAGAAGGAAACAACAACATCAACAACTACGACGATGACGACGGCGGCGTCGGTGTTTCCTTCTTGCCGAGTCGCGGTTCGTTCCTTGATGCACTCCGTTCGAACAACATGATGATCCGCAACAAAGGTGCTTCGTAATCCGAGATTTGGTATGAAACGCTGCCTTCCTTCGGCGCTAATCAGCAGGGGTGAGCGGGAAAATGAATGCACGAGGAGAAAGCCGAGCTAAAAAGGGGAGTTTCTCTTTTTTTGGCAGTTAAGTCTTTTCGTTTCGGTTTGCAAATGTCACATTCTGACTCGCAAAAAGGCCTGGGAACTTCCCGATGATATTAAATGGACATAAATAACCACAGGAGTAACTTGACCCAAGGCATTCACGATTACCTCCCTCCTTCCCTCGACAAATTGCCGGAATCCGCACAGAAGAAGTGGCTGCAACAGGAGGCCATTCGACAGAAGGTCATCATTCATTATTCATGGCCAGAGCGGTGCCACGACGTAGCGGTGCGTTGCGCGGGCCCTGCGACGCGGCGGTAGGCGATGGCTCGATGGCGTGAGTAAACGAACGGTCCGGTCCGTCAGAATCAGTGCGAAAGGAATGGGACTTGATACAAAAAAAAAAATATATATATGAAGTGTAATCAAATCCTTCCTTAAACGTGACATTTTAATCACACGACACAGCTGCCTTACAACCACCACCTGTCGTCTCTTCTCGCTTCACGCTTTAAAGAGAAAAAAAGAAAGGAAAGGGGAAAAAAACACTCCAGAAATAGTCTCGAACTCCGCAGCGCTATTTCGAACATCCGCCGCAGTTCCGTCCTCCTTCGCCCATCTCGCTAAAACCGCAGTAACCGCCGTCTTTAGCCGAGTGAATTGAAAGCGCGGCGAAGCACCTAAACACGTCTCACCCCCCCCCCACCACCCACCCACGCCTCGCCTGATTAGAGCCCACATTTCGTTCGCCAAATTCGTGTGTTTGCCTTCTGTCGCGAAATAGGGTGGTCGCGGTCGCCCGACGCTCGTCTGATCAACTTTCTCGCAATTATCTAATCGATAGTTCCTGCTACGTTAACTGGAGCGAGCGACGGCGGCGGCGGCGTCTGTTGCTTCTCGGCTTCTGATAATCGAGCGAGAGAACTTGCGATAAAAATCGGATTCGACCTACACTCGAGTGCCAGCGGAGAGCAGGCCGACAGCTCGTCCGCTTCTGAGGCGAGTCACGTCGGAGCCAAAAGGTTTTTTTTCCTTTCTTTCTTTTGCTCAAATGGTAACTTCTTTACGGTTCCCCTGCACGCGCCGCCAGTGTGAGCTGTAAACGACCGGCCGTCGCCGCAGCAGGTGCGGCTCAGGCCGGCTTTATCGTCAACAGGACGACTCTATTGCCTTGCCTTCTCATCTCAGCTGCCCTTAATTCGTATTTTATTCTCTTGAGAGAGAGGAGAGAGAACGGAGGGGGAGGGAGTAAGAGAGGGAGGGCGTAAGAGAGGGGGTTCAAGGGGAAGGAGAGAGGGAGGGGTGGAGAGAGAAGAGGGGATGGAGAGGGGAAAGGGAGTAAAAGAGGCGGGAAAGACAGTGTGATGAGAGGGGGGTGGAGAAAATGATAAATAAAATAACACAAAAAAACGGAATGGGGGGGGGCGATGAAAGTGAAAAACAATCTTTCTCTTCCTCTTCATCTCAGCAACATTCCCTACACACAACCAACCCTAAATAATAACTACTACAGCTGGTACCTACTCCGCGCTCCCACCCTCAACATGGGTACACTGACGCCTGCAAATCTGTGGACCCAACGCCTCCGGTACGGCGCTCCCACCTTGGTACCACCTTGGTCCCACCTTGGTGCTCGTCTTCGGGCCACCGTGTTCCCATGCTTTGTGCAAGTGCAGGTTGCAGCACTAAACACAATGATGTGGATCTATGAACCTAAAATAACTTGCAGGACCACCTTTCTTTGTTATGTTTTCACCATATATGTATCTATATGTATTAAGGTTTGTGGATTTGTGAGTGAATGAATGACTGAGTGAATATGAGAGAGAGAGAGAGAGAGAGAGAGAGAGAGAGAGAGAGAGAGAGAGAGAGAGAGAGAGAGAGAGAGAGAGAGAGAGAGAGAGAGAGAGAGAGAGAGAGAGAATGGGGGGAAAAAGAGCACGATGGAATTTTGCAGTGCAATGACTTGACCATATCACTGACCACTAACGTACAACCCCCACCCCACGTTCCCCCCAGCCCCCACCCTCTATTTACACCAGAACTCACCTTGGCTGCGGCCTGGAGCGTCTTCCTCAACCCCGCGCCTGAAAGAAGAGAATTCGGTCAAATACCTGACATACATATAGCACGCAAACTGGTTTTATTGCCTGCTTGTTTTCCATGCCCTCTAACCCAATCCGATCCCCTCCCCCCTTTTTCCTCCTGTCTCCCCCCCCCCTACCTCTCCTTCTCCAGATAATACTGTATATAAACAAATGAAGAAGGAACATAGTCACATCCATTCATCTTTGCAAATTATCGACTGAAAGAAAAAATGAAATGGAGCCAATAACAATAACAAATATAAACCACGAACGAAAGAAAACACACCAATAGATGCAGAGTTAAGTGGTAAATAAATAAGCCCAGAAGAAGAAGCCACGTTCAATAACATCCGCGAGGAAGTTCAAAACCGTTCAACCGCCCTTTTGGATGCGCACGTGCAACGACATAGCAGGCAGCGGCGGCGGCGAAGTCAGCGGAGGGGCAGCCAGGCTGTTCGGGTCAAACCGTCTCCGTCTCCGCGTCGGTCCAATCAGACTCTCTATAGCTGTGACGTCGGGCCAAAACGACGACCCAAATCGTGTCTAATCCATTCACAATCGGCTAATCCACTCCCAGAGATCGATTCACCATCTGACCGATCAAATCCCCGTGCAATTTACTCGCCCGCAAAAGAAGTCCCGCTCCTCCGTGGCAGCTCCATACCCACTTCCTCATCACCATAAAGTGCAACAATAACCGTCGAGTCAAGGCCGCGGCGCCCGGGCGGATTCTGAGGGCGAGAGAAATGCAAGCCGTTACCCTCTTAACGAGCCATCCTCCTCCGCCCTCAACCGCCTGCCATCCTACAAGCCTACTGCACACGTGACCTCGTAGGGAAAGATCGTACTTATATATGCAAATAATAATGTTGATAGTCTGCTGGCCTGTATAATCCCTCCTTCCCTTTCTTCTCCGGAGCGATTTTCTTCCTCCTTCTATTCACTTCACTTATTCTTTATTCATTTTTCTTTCCCATCTCTTTCCCCTTCCCTACCATACCCCGTCCTCTCGCCTCCTCTCCTCCCCCACTCCCCTCGAACCCCAACACAATGCAAAACCCGAGCACCCGCACCAGCACCCGAAGCCAAACCATGGGAAACGACCTCAATGCACCACCCGCTCAGAACACGACCCCCTCGGGAAGTCTCCGTCATTAACCAATCGCACCATGTCGTTCAGCCGAATCCGAAGGAAAAGGAATAACGAAAAAAAAAGAAATAGAGGGAACGAGACGACGACCAGACGGACAACAGGACGACGGATGCTACGTGAACGCAAGACGAATGCGAAAACAAACAAACCGGCACCCCGGGCATGTGCGGGTCATCCCAGCAACTCCGGGATGAGTCATCTCTCGCGGGGAGGGATGCGAGTAGGGGGGGGGGGGGGTCTGCGAGGAGGCGCGGGGTGCGGGTATCAGGGAGGAGGACGGTCGGTGGGTGGGAGGGTGTGTAGATGGGTAGGAGAGTAGGAGTGGACGGATAGGAGGGTAGGAGGAGGTACGTTGGGTGGGTGCGTAGAAGGGGTAGGTGGGTAGGTGGGTGCGAGGGCTGATGGGTACGAGGGGTGGGAGAACAGAAGGGTAGGAGGGAGTAAGACGGGGGAGAAGTGGGTTGGTGGGTGGGTGGGTGGGTGGGTGGACGGGAGGCTGGGGATGAAGGGAGTTACTCGCCTGCTCCTCCGCCCAGGCGCAGATCATGACGGTCCCGCGAGAGGACCCCTGATAGACTAGATAGAAGAGATATGGGGGGAAATGAGACTTGTCGACATCTAAACTAGAGAACATTTTCAAAAATTACAAACGAGGATATGAAATAAAGATAACAAGGGAGAGACAGGAATAATCCAACGAAATTTACATTGCAAAAAAATGGGAAAAGGCCGGAAACCAAAGACAAAGTAAAACGCAGAAAAAAGGAAGACGAGCGTGAGTAACAAATCAAGAAAATTATGTCACATTACATGATTCGTGAAGTACCAACTGCGCGCTACTTGACTGGCTATGCATAACACTCATACGGAGACCGGAAGCCATACTATAGGGTGCTAAATATATGCATGACGTAAGAAAATTACTTTTTCTTTGCGCTCTTTCGTCTTGCTGAGAGGAGAAGCGAGGAGCAAGGTGACGGAATGTAAACAAAACAAGCAAACAGGCGCACAGGCAAATGACGAAACCAGAATAACAAAGAAAACCGAAGAATAGTTCTACATAATAAAACGAATACGAATGGAAGACACAATGGTGATGTCAACTGGAAAGAGATATCAAACAAAAGAGAAAAGAAAAGAGACGAAAAAGAAAAATAATAATGTATAATGACTGAACTTGTATTATCTCGTTTGCAGCTGATGAAGTTTCTGTTACCGTAAGCAAAATATTTTCTCATTGTGTTCTTCTTTCGGCTATTCACGTTCACTTGTTGAGTTATTTTTATGCTTTCCTCAATGTCTACTTTCATTTTTTTTGCATGGTCATTTACATTCACTTGTTTCACGAGATGTTATTTTCCTGTTTAATAGAGGGGGAGAGGAGGAGAAAGAAGGAGGAAGAAGGAGGAAGAGGAAGAGGAGGAGGAGGAGGAGGAGGAGGAGGAGGAGGAGGAGGAGGAGGAGGAGGAGGAGGAGGAGGAGGAGGAGGAGGAGGAGGAGGAGGAGGAGGAGGAGAAAAAGGAGACGACGACGAGGAAGACGAAGAAGACGTCACAAAGAGGGCTCAGGCAAGTCTTGAAGATGCGAGTTCAGCATGATAGTTTTAGCGGTCGTCTCGGGTCGTCTTTCAATAGTATCGCGAATTCCAAGAGTTCCCAGCCAAAGCTTCCTCTTTCTTATTTGCTCTAAAATTTGAAAATCCTTTCCTCTCTTTCTTTCTAGTCTAACATAATAAAGAAAAAGAATCATACAGAGTTCTTACCATTTCCTACCCACCCCTCATCCCTCCATATTCGCCTCTTGACCTGTCTTCCTCTCCTAACCTGTCTCTCGTCCTTTCTATGAATAATGAATAGCCTTCATTAGCATTAATCTGACAAGCGGAATAACATCCTCTCAGAACCGCGACAGGTGGTGACATCTCCATCACAGATAGCGTAGTGTCCTCAAAAGCTGCGTCTCGCCCTTCCGTCACCTCTCGGCTGATGGAGCGGTCACCGTCCCTTTCTCAGCATCTCTTTCTTTCTCTTTCTTTCTGGTTCTCTTTCTCTTTCTCTATCTCTATCTGTGTATGTGTCTATATCTGTGTCTGTGTCTATATCTGTATCTGTATCTGTGCCTGTGTCTATATCTGTATCTGTGTCTATATCTGTATCTGTGTCTATATCTGTATCTGTATCTGTATCTGTGTCTATATCTGTATCTGTATCTGTATCTGTATCTGTGTCTATATCTGTGTCTATATCTGTGTCTATATCTGTATCTGTGTCTATATCTGTATCTGTCTGTAACTCTATGTCTGTTTGTCGGTCTCTGTCTGTCTGTCTGTCCTTCTCTGCCTGGCCTACACCTGGGCCATTACCGCATCGTCCATCTCCTTATCGGGAGCGCCGCCTCCAGTTAATGGGACGCTACAAATCGAATCATCGTCCTCGTCCGAAGAAGAAGGATGGCTTTCCGGTTTCTCCGCCTTAATTTTCCTTGGTCTACTATACATATCAATTGCCATAAAATGTTACATTTATCGTCAAGTTATTCGGAATGACATTTTATTTTCAGTTTCGTGAGATGATAATACTCGCTCTCGCCGGCCCCACATGAACGTATGACTGCGTAATTGTGTAATTCATGGAGCTAATTTCATTCTCACTTCAATGCGATTGCTCTCTTAACATTCTGACCCCCCCCCCTCCCACGACACACGTAATTAAGCCCTCCGGAAATACAAGTAGACACCGGGCATACAAGTACTGTTATGGTTCAATGGTGTTCATGAATGATGCACTGTTCCGTTTCCAGGTGCTTAATGACCCGGTGGACTTAATGACCCAGCTACAGTTGCATGACGTTTCTTGCAATTGCTTAAAGTGTTACGTGTAACTGTTGCTGTATTGGAAAACTGACCATGAATGCTCAAGGTGCAAAGAATATAATTCATTCGAAGAACATCTAAGAGCGTTAAAAAGTTTTTGCTTACTCTCGCCGCCCCGTTCGAGAGGGGAATGGGCCCTCCGTTCTGAACAGCGTTTCGTTATCGACCAGCGGGTGCTCAACAGACAGCAGCCACCAGCTGGCACTTTATCAACAACACACATCTGTCCCATTTCCTACTCGACAGCCTATGCCAACCCTCCCCCTTCCCCTTCCCCTTCGATTCCTCCGTTGCACCGTTCGCTGGCCAACCAACCCCCCTCCCTCACCTCTCACCCTCCCCTAAGCACGGTCCGGCCGCTGGCATAATTCATCACTAGCTACAGGACTGCCGCATTGCCGTTGTCAAAGCAGTTGACCATGCAATCAGGAGTTACATGTGCAAGCTGTAATTACGTAGTCGTTCTCCTGGTATGTTTTTTCTTTGTGGATTGTGAGTGTGAGTGTGAGTGTGTGCGGATGTGTGTGTGTGTGTGTGTGTGTGTGTGTGTGTGTGTGTGTGTGTGTGTGTGTGTGTGTGTGTGTGTGTGTGTGTGTGTGTGTGTGTGTGTGTGTGTGCTCGTGCTTGCGTGAATGAAAGGCATAACTGTGATTGTGAGTGAGCTGCATGCGCTTAATTATGCACGGAAATGAGTAAAACATATAGCGAATACAAGCATTTGCACAATGCCACAAAGTAGTTTCTTTCACAAAGAGTTTCTATTTGCAACAAAAAAATATTTAGAGCCACCAAAGCCAACACACGCCTAGCGGTTCCCCGAACGGCGAACAAGAAATTAAACAGCCACTCGCGAAGGCCAGAAGTTCGCAGCCTATGGTGCAACACAACCCCGCCACTGCACTCCATGCTGGAGGGCGTGCTGTCGCCATATGGACATACTCACTAATGCCAAGATCTTTCGAAATATTGAATATTGATACTCCAATAATAAACAGAGAAGTTTAGTTACCAGTGTATCTGTCGTATACAAGTCAAGGTTACTCGGGGTTGCAACTTCTCATCTATATGAGAGAGAGAGAGAGAGAGAGAGAGAGAGAGAGAGAGAGAGAGGGAGAGGGAGAGGGAGAGGGAGAGAGAGAGGGAGAGAGAGGGAGAGAGAGAGAGAGAGGGAGAGAGGGAGAGGGAGAGGGAGAGAGGGAGAGGGAGCGAGGAAGAGAGAGAGAAAGAGAGAGAGAGAGAAAGAGAAAAAGAAAGAGAGTATGTGTACGTGAGCGTGTGTTTAGAACAGGATCAACATGCTTAAGGGAAGGACGGGCCCGAAGGAGATCGAGTGCTTGAAGGGGGATACCGCAGAGCGGACAGGTGTGCGAGAGGATATGGTGCATTTGGCGAGCGCGGGGTACGTGGGCAGGGGGAGAAGGGGAGAGAAGGGGGGCGGGTGGCCAGGTGGGTGGGTGGACAGGCGGGCAGGTCGACCGGGAGGAGCAGCGAGGGGAGGCATGCAAGGGTGAGTCAGCAGCAAGTCTCGCGGCAGTGCAACCTGAAGGTCCAGGTAGGGATCACAGCACAGGTGGTTCCAAACCCGTCTTCCTCACCTTGTTCATTATGAATGTCTGCTGATAAGATCCTTCACACTCGCACGAGGTCACAGGGAGCAGTCATGTAACTGTTTCTCCCGCTTGGTTCATTATAATAACATCCTTCTTAATTAATCAAGGACAACGAACACGGATATCCTCCAACGATTCAGCCTCCACAGTCATTCCTTCACCTTTCCAAAATGTCGAGCTGCGTGCACGATAACGAGCCAACCGAAAACTCGACCCCCGGCCTATCCCCCGACCGAGGACCTATTCTGCACACCGCTCCCTTCGACCGCACTCTGGCCCAGGGGAGGGAGGGCCGTCACTAACGCTGGCACGGGCTGAGGGCGACCACCTGCGTGTTGTCGTCGTCACGGAATGCCGATTTATAACTGCGGCAAAATGATACCAACGCGCTGGACTGTCTTTAGAGTAACGCTACTACGCCGCGGGTACGGTTTATTGAACGCTACTTCACCTGTACTAAAGTAAAGGACAAAAATCGTCACTGACAATTCGGAAATAATAAGTGCAAAACATTTGATACCCATTAGATTCAAGTCTTTCTGCTGTAAGTGCAATGTTACACAACGAGGATCTATGTTACCTATGTTGGAACTGTAGCATAAAATAGGCTGAATCTGTTGCGGCTACCAGCTGGTGTCGTAAAGGACCGTGATTGCGCCGTCCACTTTGAGCCTCGCTGAGTAACGGCAACATAGACTAGGCTGTTGGAAATACACGATACCGCCTGCCGGACGTCGCTGGCGGTATCGGGTTTGAATGGCATCAACGGCCTGTGATTATTCGAGAGCTTTGTTCCTGCACGACTCGTCTCATGCAAAAAAGGCCAATATTGCATGAGGCAGAAACCCGTTCCCTACCGTGCAATCACCTCCGTTCCGAAGCAATTCGCGACTAGACGCTTGCAATCGCATTAAGACAAGACGACACGCCGGAAAAAAGGCCTTAGCTACCTCCTCCAAAAAGGCGTGGTCAGCGTTCCCCGACACGCCTTACCGCGCGCCTCCCACGGAAATTAAGTCGGAGAAAGTGCTCTTCCAAAGCTTCTTCACTATGATGTCTTAGGTGCTCGGAGATGGATCCCACTCTCCCTCCGAGCCATCGGTGCGACCCTTCCCGGCGCGACAGCTGGTCTTTGCTGGTCTTCCACGCGGCCTGGCGACATCCGCAATACCCGACTGTCTCTACTCGCAGAGAAAAAAAATCCTGCAATCCTACTGCCTTCATTTACGCTGCATTCACTTCCTCTTCTGCCATCCGTCTTCTTTTTTTTCTTTTTTCTTTTTTTTTACCGTGTCATTGCTTGCTCAGCTCAAAGGAGGAAAAAGATAATCAAAGAACTGGACCATCCGGTGCAGCCTGATCACCAGATCACCCTGAGTGTGAGACTTCCGGCCTGGGAATACGGAAGGTAAGGGGTGGGGTCCCCCCCCCACCACGGCGCTACATCCGCCGCAAGATGATAGTCTGGTAATGACTGACCACATCCTCACTTGGGACGCCCGACACCTTGCAGCCTCCGTCACTCACGCACCTGTTCACTGTCACTTGTTTAAACACAATACGCAAAGTAGTGCGATCTCTCTCTGTGTCTGTGGCTATGTCTGTCTATCTGGCTGTCTGTATTTCGGTTTCACTCACTGTCGTTGTGTCTGTATCTCTCTCTCACCTTCCCACTAACATATGCGTACGTGTGAACATACAGGCATGCTAATAAACATACACTAATTAATAAATATAAACACATACACATACACATACACACACACACACACACACACACACACACACACACACACACACACTCACTCTCTCTCTCTCTCGGAGGCAGCAAATTATACTAACCAGGCTACGCATAGGCTATTATTATACTATACAATATGTGCAAGATGCTGTTTTGGATGCAAAACCAGTCACATATCACCATTGTAAATTGTGCAAAAAAAAAAAAATCATAGTCTCAATCATTACTTACTTTGCTGTGCGGAAACTGCATCTTATCGATTGAACAGCACTGTACAAAGAACCTCACTTGTAGATTATATTAATTTTATTGTAGACACTGGTCTTGTCTTTGGCATGATCAGTGACATAAAAGTCTTTTTACCGACGGTAAAACATGTAAATAAATTAACCAGTATAATGCAGCCCCTCAGGTATGTAAGATTGGTGCTTGACTAAGCTCTTTACGCAATAGAAGCTTAGCCAGTTTGGATACATGCTTGACATCTTACCCTGGCTTTTTGCAGGGCATGTAAATTGTTCTGCAAATAAACTATATAAAATCAAATCAAATCAAATTCACACAACATACAACATACAACGCACACGCACGCACGCACGCACGCACGCACACACACACACACACACACACACACACACACACACACACACACACACACACACACACACACACACACACACACACACACACACGCACGCACGCACGCACGCACGCACACCTCCCATTACCGCACAAAGTCCCCTCTCACGAAATTACCTGCGTGAGTCAGGATGCTCTCACATAAAGTCGCGGTGAGCCACGCGCCCTCAGGCGCCGCGTCAAGCAGCACCTCTCCGGAAATATCGCAAGCTCGGAGACGTGAAGTTCGTGTCCAACAGTCTCTGGATGCATATAAATATATTTATCTTATCATCGCTACATGACCCGTCCCCTGCAGGATTAGAACCAGGTGCTGCTTCCCCTTTCCCTTCTATCCCTTCCCTTCCCTACTGTATTATTCCCCCTGCCTATACGCCTCACCCTCCCCTTCCCCCCACCCCTTCCCTTTCCCTTTCCCCAAATTCTATGCCCCTCGCCCTCCCCCCCACATACCTCCCACCCCTCTAGCCCTACAGTGGCGCAAGAGCCCCGAGAACCGTAGCGTGACAAGTGCGCCGTACACACACATGCCTTGGCACACCCGAACAAGGCACTAGCGTTCTTGGTTTTCCCTTCCGCTGATCTTCAAGTTAAGTCAAATAAATTAACAAGGTATATTTAGCTTTATGTTTCGGCCATGTCGGTTCGTTTTGAATATATTGAGGAAATAGGTTCAAGCTGTGTTCACCGCCCAAATCTCGTTCATCATGAACATTTATCCGATATGCAAAGAACTAAAGATTAATCTTATCAAAGCAAATACCAATTCCTGGGAAAGATTATGTTCTTTCTTTGTATATCACATTTAGTATTCTATCAAACCTCCATAAGCATTGTTAGTACTTCGTTGGATGAAACCACAAAATAGCCATTAACAATCCACATGATATTTTGACGTCAGATCTATGCAATGGGGTAAATAACTATAGAGGCAAACATGACTTTATAACTATTGCATTGCACTTCGTATGCAATTAGGAAAACTACAATATACTCCAGCTCTCACTAGAAGCTTCTAGGTTTACAAGTGATAGTAAGTCTCTTAATGTTTTTTTTTTTCTTCATCAATCAAAAATGTAATATAAATAATAGCAGTTTATCTAGAGCTTGTTTCACTATCAGGTAATGCTTTTCACTTACCGAAAAAATAAGAATGATAACAAAACCAAATAAAACGAGCCCTTCGGTTTTAGCTCACCACCGACACCGCCGAGAGCGACACAGGGACAAGAGAGGAAGAGAAACCCGTCTCGTCA
Organism: Penaeus japonicus; assembly: GCF_977035675.1. NCBI lineage: Eukaryota > Metazoa > Arthropoda > Malacostraca > Decapoda > Penaeidae > Penaeus > Penaeus japonicus. Next base: position 43,756,926 of record NW_028234403.1, read on the forward strand.
CGTTCGCCGCAGCCTTACCTGGAAGAAGAAAAAAATAAATAAATACAGTGGAACATCACCATGAGAGAGGACATTTAAATCACGCAACTTCCAGGAAATCACACCTGGCTCCGCACTAATTGACTCCCGAGTCATCAAGAAACATTCCAGTTAATGAAGCGAAACATCTCCCTCCTCCCTCCTCCCTCCTCTTCTTCTGCCGTCCACAGACGCACCCACCCATGGATTCCGCAGGTCCGCAGACCCACACCCAACCCATCCACTGACTCCCGTCGACCCCAGAATTCACCATACCCCGCATAACCCCGACGGATCCACTCATTCCGCGGATCCACGACCCACGATCCGACCCCACTACCCATCTACAGACCCCGCCTACCCCACTACCCATGCACAGCCATTGTTCTTCGAGAGGGACTCGAGAGAGGGGCGCGGAACACACTCAAAGTCCTTCCGCTGTTGATCCGAACGACGAGACGATTGCAGGAGGAGGAGGAGGAGGAGGAGGAGGAGGAGGAGGAGGAGGAGGAGGAGGAGGAGGAGGAGGAGGAGGAGGAGGAGGAGGAGGAGGAGGAGGAGGAGGAGGAAAAGGAGGAGGAGGAAGAAATGAAGGAGGAGGAGGAGGGGGAAAAGGAGGAGGAGGAAGAAATGAAGGAGGAGGAGGAGGAGGAGGTAGAGGGGAATGAGGAGTAGGTAGATGATGATGATGATGATGATAAGGAGGAGGGAGGAGAGGTAGGAGAAAGTAATGTGGAAAGGGAGCGTAGATATGGCACGAAGTAGGGAGACATCACAGCGGTACATGAGGAGAAGGAGAAGGAGGAGGAGGAGGAGGAGAACGAAGGGGAGGGGGAGGAGGAGCATGAGAATGTGAGAGGAGACGAAGATAGCACTGAAGTAAGTACCGAAGGAGGTACTGAAGGAAGAGAGGGACAACCATATACGATGGATGGCAGAGGGAGGTACTAATACATATAAGAAAAACTAAAAACAGGTAATGCTCATTAACTACAAGAACAAGAACCAATCAAGACGAAATGATCAAGACAAAGTCAACACGGAACATGAAAAGCGAAAAGCCAAGAGGAAGAGAGAGGAAAGAGGAAGTGAGGCCTGATTGAGAGTCAGGGATCTGGAACACAAGCAAAAAGCGCGGACAGGGTGGAGTGGGACGCGCAGTCGCACCCGCAAGCACACACGCACACATGAAAGTTAAAAATGCGAACTGAAGCCTAACAAAACAAACGTCGCACGCAAGAAACGGCGCTAATTATCTCCATTTTGTCGCTCTCACGCTAATTCAAGGTCTCGACATGAGCATTGTCTGTACGTCATCCATCTATCTTTCCATGCTCAATATTCCTTATCTCGTAAACGGAGGAAGGGGAGGGGGGGAGATCGGAGAGGAGGAGAGGGAGAGAGAGGGAGAGAGAGGGAGAGGGAGGGAGGGAGGGAGGGAGGGAGGGAGGGAGGGAGGGAGGGAGAGAGAGAGAGAGAGAGAGAGAGAGAGAGAGAGAGAGAGAGAGAGAGAGAGAGAGAGAGAGAGAGAGAGAGAGAGAGAGAGAGAGAGAGAGAGGAGGGGAGAGAGAGAGGGAGGGAGGGAGAGAGGGAGGGAGGAGAGGGAGAGAGAGAGGGAGGAGAGAGAGAGGGAGGAGAGGAGAGAGAGAGAGAGAGAGAGAGAGAGAGAGAGAGAGAGAGAGAGAGAGAGAGAGAGAGAGAGAGAGAGAGAGAGAGAGAGAGAGAAAGAGAGAGAGAGAGAGAGAGAGAAAGAGAGAGAAAGAGAAAGAGAGAGAAAGAGAGAGAAAGAGAGAGAAAGAGAGAGAAAGAGAGAGAGAGAGAGAGAGAGAGAGAGAGAGAGAGAGAGAGAGAGAGAGATAAGGGGAGGGGCAGAGCGAGATACAAGAATAGAAGAGAAAATATAAATGAATGATATAAAGAAATAATAACATTCAGAAACTATTCCCGCATCTATCATCCGTAACACTAACAGCCATAAAAAATGAATTTCTCTATGGATAAATATTAAGAACTTTACCAAGGTATATAAACAAAAAAAAATTGGCAAGGGATGATGGTGAAAATAAACGACACGAAAGTACGAGAATGAGAGGAAGGAAGAAAAAAAGGTGTAGGGGTGGAACACGGAACTGGGAAGAGAGATGGAGCGGAGAGAGAAGGGGTAGGGGTAGGGGAGAAGGAATGAGAAGGGAGAGAAGGGGAAAGGGGGGGAGGAGGAGGAGGAGGAGGAGGAGGAGGAGGAGGAGGAGGAGGAGGAGGAGGAGGAGGAGGAGGAGGAGGAGGAGGGGAGAAAAGATAAAAGAAGAGAGAAAAAGAGAAAGGGTACAGCAGCTACAGGAGACACGAGCATACACACAAAGAAAGAACGGGAAGCGGGAGAAAGGGGAGAGAGAGTGAGGGGATGTGGTCGGGAACCCTCAGGTTGTCAACAGGACCATACCTTGAGGTCGTCATGTTCCCAACTAATGAAACTTTTACGACCTGCCGACACTACCATCTTCATCATAACCACTACAGCGCCGAGAGGGTCCGCCTCCAGGTGCAAATGTGAGAATATTTCTTCATCAAATTATATATGTGCACATAAGAGTGAGAGGAGGAGAGGAGGGGAGAGGAGGGGAGGGGAGGGGAGGGGAGGGGAGAGGAGAGGAGAGGAGAGGAGAGGGAGGAGATAGGGAGGAAGGGAGGGAGGGAGTGGGAGTGGGAGTGGGAGTGGGAGTGGGAGAGGGAGAGGGAGAGGGAGAGGGAGAGGGAGAGAGAGAGAGAGAGAGAGAGAGAGAGAGAGAGAGAGAGAGAGAGAGAGAGAGAGAGAGAGAGAGATAGACAGATAGAAAGAGAGAAGGGGGGGGGGCGAGAAATAAATGACGAAACCATCGAAACCAATAACATGTGCTTATTCAACCTCACTCCATACAATCCATTCTAAGAAACAAAATCAAAGTATCCGAAACGTATCACCTCCCCTCCCCCCTCCCGCAAAAAAACGCTTCTAGATAGCTTATCCCCTGAAACGGACGGACGGGGAGGCGGGAAGCTGCCTGAGCTCAGCGAAACCTAAGACCTCTGCCGTAGAATGCTCCATAACCTGTCAACCGTTGACTTGTTTTCCAAGCGAACTATTCCGGCCTGGTGGAAGGGACGACGGGAATAAAAGAAAGGATGGGGATGAAAAAGGGTGTGGGTGCTGGGGTGGAATGCAAGGTGGGGGTGAAAGATAGGGGTTAAAAAAAATGGTGCGGGGGAGGGGGTAGAGGTAAGGGAAGAATACAAGGCAGGGGTGAGGGTGTAAGAGAAGTTGAGGTAAAAAAAGGAAGAGGCTGGGGTGGAGGGAATGGTGGTGATGGATGGCGATGGAGGTGGGATCTTTTACGAAGAAACAGGACGAATCAAAATTGAGAGGAGTAGAAAGGAAAAGAGAAAAACGATACAAAGGTCAAGAAAAAGACAAGCAAATAGACAAGGTGGACAAAATGGACGAATACAAGGACGGAACGAAGGATAGGAAAACGAGAAACAGCAAGCAAGAGAGCGAGTGATGAAGCGAGCGGCAGGGAGGCAGAACCCCGCCGCGCCGACCCCAACACAGCGGAGGTGCCCGGGTAGGGTGCCCTTTGTTGTGACACGGCGTGGCAGGTGTCACGACGGCGTGACGACCCTCCCTTGCCCCCATTCACCCCCGCGACTCTCTGTTGTGTGTCTCCATCACCGCAGCCACCCTAAAACACACACAGGCAAAGACCCTTCTTAGTGTGGCACCATTTGTTTACCTGTTGGTCTGGCTGTAATGGCTCAACGTGTCACTCTGCCCACGCTCTTGGCCCACCCACCCACCCCAACCCACCGCGCCCTCCTACGTAATGGATATCTTAAGTGTGTGTTTATTCATCTTCGGCCGCGCCTCTTTCTCTCTCGTATCTTTGTTTATTTGTCTGTTTGTTAGATCTACTGTGTCAAGTCTAATTAGGTTCGCCAGGAAACGTTATTATACGAAATTACGGAGAACTCACTTCCGAACAGGATGTTACATCGATAACTTTTAAAATTATTTGCTTATCTACATATAATTCTATGCACCATGAATGTATAAACGCACGCAAGCATGCATGTATATATGTATGCATCCTTCATGTATGCATGTACCTTTGACACGTACATGCTTGATGGGCTCATATTCTTCATACAAAAATTGGAAAAATGCTAAAATATACAACAGGAATACGAAGTAAGGGCCAGAGTTGTTGTTATATATAGGTAGGGGGAAGGGGGGAGGAGGGGGAGGAGGAGGAGGAGGAGGAGGAGGAGGAGGAGGAGGAGGAGGAGGAGGAGGGGGGGAGGAGGAGGAGGAGGAGGAGGAGGAGGAGGAGGAGGAGGAGGAGGAGGAGGAGGAGGAGGAGGAGAAGGGGGACGACGACGACGACGAGAAAAAGAAAGAAGAGGAAGATGAGAAAGAGAATGAAGGGGGGGGGGGTGAAATATATGTTTTGTGTTTGGCATGTGCGTTTTCTCGATTTCAATGACAGCGCAGCTTGTAGTACAGGAAGGTAGCGTGGGACTCGGGTCTATGGATACGACCAGCGTGGGATCGCATCTTTCCACGGCGATGGCGAGCTTTTTGAGTAGTAAAGAGGCTAGGTTTCCCATGAGACTCGAGTATCAGGGGCGAACACAGCTCGGTATTGAAGTTCATAGGTCGGATTGCATTCACAGTAAAAACGGCCAGAAGGAACAAGGGAGACAAGTAATAGTGAATGCTGATGCGAATAATAATTGTTTATGCACAGATAGTGATTGATTGCATGATGATGATTACTTCGAAAAAGGACTACTAAGTTTGTAATAGAAAAGACGATGAGAATAATATAGAATTCAGAACCCTCAGTGGGAACACTTCGAAAGGTTTTGTTCAGTTTGAAGCAAAGACACTTGCTTGAGCTGCATCGACAAGGGGAGAAGAAAGGGGAAAATAAAGATGAAATACCTTTCGATCCTGACAATTAAGTAACTAAATCGCGCCGCTACTAGAATATGCCAACTGCGCTTATATTCCTCCACACGCGACTGATCTTCCTCACATCATGAAATCATACCTGCAGGTGTAGAATAACAAAGTAACTCACAACATGATATAACTAGGATTCTAAAAACTAGTATGATCTTAGTAAGACAATCCATCTGGTGGATGGTGCGGATTAAGATTAACTGCATACCTGTTTCAACATAGACTCGCGTTAAACCACCCTTCGGCACCGATTCCCTGGCGTACAGAGCCCGAAGCACACCTGTAGCTCGCGGATTCTCTCCTCCGCCTCCAGCCCAGAGAGAGTTATCGGTTAAGCCATTGTTTCGAGCCTTCATAGACCGACTGGCTTTCCGACGTCTTGCTTAAGTCACGAGTGTTGTGTAGAATTAACCGTCACGAAATAATAATTCTAAATGACTCGCTTCCTTGTCAAATAATGAAACTGGTGTTCTAAATCTGATGGATATAATCAAATAAAGGCTCAAATCGACTAAATATCTGATAAATGTTCAAAGGTCGATCGATCCCCGAGAGATTGCATGATCCACGTCAACGCATGATAAGCCTCTCCCCCCTCCCGCTCCACCAGGCCAACATTCTGCCGTTTTATTCAACAGTATAAACAGACAAACCGTGGTTCCCACCGACCCCGAACATTCGCGATCTCTTTCATCTCTTGATCTCGACATTTACGAAACATCTCCGGCCTGCCATCTATCCGGCATCAATCTCGCGTGATTACAACAATGCCGGGGAGATGATACGCTAAACGAATTAAAGTGACGACATAATTCGCAGCCTCTCGAACCTTGCTCGCTCCCTTCACCACAGACCTTGCCCCGTCATCATAACGACACTACGATACCAGCATCATCAACAATACCACAGCCCCGCCGCCCCCCCCATTCTTTATCCCCCACTAACCCCATTCCCGGCTTCATCTTCTCCCCGACCCCTTCCCGTCCCCCTTCCTTCCCCCACCCTTAGTTTCTCGACCTCTGACCTCCCCACTCCCCGCCACACACCCATCTCGTGACCCTACAATTCGTTCGTGATTCTCCCTCGACAAGTAAGACCATAAGACCGTAAGACCATGAAGAGGCCATTAGAACCACGGCGGACAATACTTCAAGGTACAAGCGGGATCCGCTACGCTTCGCCGCCAGCCAGCCTCGGCACTCGCCTTGCTCGCTCGTCCGTCAACTCGCACTCCACATTCTTCCGTCAGACTCCACTATCTCTTTTCCACCTAGGACTACCCTCCAGACCCGTCTTTACTAGAATAAATGTATTTAAGTGAGAAAATACTCTACTCCAACTAGGACCCTCCCCCTCTTTCCCCGATATTAAATAAAATAAAAACTATTAAACAAAAAGAGACCTTCCAGGAAAGACAAATGAAGCAATCGAGCGTCCCTCCGCCTCTCACACTCTGGCGCGATCGGCAAAACAGAGAATACCCCCCCCCCCTCCGCTCCATTCCCCTTTCATCTCCCCCTAAAAACAAGGGAAGCAAAGTAAGGGAACAAACGATGTTGTGATCTGTAATTACTTGTAATGAGACGCCCAGCTAAAGTACATAATACATTATAACCACCTTAATTAGCTCGTGATCTTGATGGGGGGGGGGGGGTGAGGTGGAATTAGGCCCAACATTGAAGGCACGTCGAGGGCACCCTCAAGGTATGCGATGATAATGATGATAATGATGATGGTGATGATAAAACATTTCTACCGTGATGGGTTTATGCTTCCGCCAGAACCGAAGACAATAACTAGAAATTGTTCATTACGCACGATTGCGCAGCTCTCGACTTCCACAACACAATGTCTTAAGCCACTGACTGACTTTGCACAACAGCAATCCATAAACAAAAGCTTCGAAACATTCATAAAACACTCTTTACGGCCCGCCGAAGACCTTTCCCGCATGCCCTTTCACAGCGCAATCAGCAGAACCACCACACCCCTTCTTACAAACACGAGGAACGTGTCTTCGACGTGCACTACCCACGCAAACAGTAGCTGCGGCGGAAGGCGAAACACGCAAGGCAGAGAGCCAGCGCGTCCGGTCACCCACCGTCGATATCACCACGACAACCGAAGGACTAATCCCGTCGTCGCTTTCTCTCCGTCTTACGCTCTCTGTGGGTCTCACGGCGTGGCGTCTCCTGCACCAACTACGGGACTCACCATCGCCGTCATCCTCATCCATCCTCATCCGACTCCCAGCCACTCCTTCTCTGTGACAAGCCACTCCTAAAGGAAGTTGTTGCTGTCTATCAGACTGATAAGCGTGTAGTAGAAAGATGGAGGGTTGAGGGGGGTGGGGGTAGGAGAAGGCCCTTCAAAATCGTCTCTTAAGCAATAATTCTTCCATGTTCCCACTAGACCCTGATACAACCTGCAAAGGTCCCCTGTCTGTTCACCTTCTCAGCTAAAGTTCAAACATACACGAAGCCTTCTCAATACTCGAGGATGACAGCAGCCCTGCCCAGCGCCATCACTTCCCTGACATCGATAATAAACTCCCGGCGCCGGAGTCCCTCCACACCATCACACGGCGAGATGTCAATATCATACTTACATCTCCTTACGACTACCAGCATCTCCCTGCACTGCACTGCACTCTACCCCTACCCTCTCTCCCCTCCTCCTATATTCTATTAGTCATTCCCCTTATCTACTCCTATCACTCCTCCCCTCTACTGGTCCTTTGTCCTTCTCACTGCCACAAGCGCCCCCTTTAAGGCTCCCTGCATATCTCCTTCCACCTCCGGCGACGACGCAAGACGCGCGCCGGTGGGAGCCAACCCTCAAACCGACCTTGGCAACTTACCTTCAGCAGACAAACAAACTGAGGAAGCAAGTCTTTAATTCCCTTAAAAAGAACACTGCGAGTTACTAATTTGCAAGGCGGACCAAAAACCGGTAAGAAGAAAGCCTTGCTAATGGCGTAATGGCTCCAGGGTCACGGAGACAACCGCCGCCGCCTCCCGGCCCACGTGTCTCCCCGTCCGCTGACGATGAAGGGCTGAGGTGCGGCGGTGCCAATGGTCATTCTAGGCTACGTTGCAGTTGCGGTTAGGAACTGCTGTATGCTGTGTGGCGTATCATATGTTGTGTATTGTACGGTGCATGAGGTTGAAAGGAAAGTGGGCTGTAGATATATCATACATACGGGAAAGTGGGCAGTAGATATACTACATACTAATGAAGAGATATGCACTCATACATGCAATCATATAGAAAGATAAAGATTTCAGACAGACATATGTAAAGTAAAAACAAAAACAAAGAAAGATATCGAAAATTCAAAATTGC
>NW_028234403.1:43770287-43782787 GCF_977035675.1 Penaeus japonicus
CTGCACCCCCAATTCAGCGTCTCTGCACCCTGCCCCCACCCCTCCCCCTACACGCCGACGGCTCCCCCCCCCCAACCGTCCCCACCTAGTCAGGGGTAATTCCCCTCCATCTGTCTATTTTCCCTCCTCTCGCCCCCAGCCCTCAACATGGGAAGACGCCCCGATTTCTCCCATGTCCACCCTTTGCCCTTCTCAGTTTATGGCGAGGGTAAGGGAGGGAGGGGACATCTCTCCCCTCATTATCCCCCCCGCCCCCCGCCTCCTCTCTCCCTCTAATGCCTGCTTGTTCCAATCTTTCCTCTGCGCCGCCCTCCCTCAGGGGACTCCTCAAATGGCCATCAGCGGCCTACATACTCCTCGTCGGCGACAGTTAGCTTCGCATGGTTGGTTGGCAAGAAGAAAAGGAAGAGAAAGAGGTGGCCACGGAAAGATGATGAGAGGGGAGAGGGCGAGGGCGAGGGGAGAGGAAGAGAGCCTGACAGATGTTTCTCGGCCTATTTCATCTATTTGCGATTAAGTTGTTACTCAACTAAAATTCTCCATTCGCGATTATATCTACTCAAGCACAACTCTTCAGGAAATTTGTTGATCTCTCTCTCTGTCCTTATACCGTGTTGATAATAAGTGTGCAACAGAGAATAACTGAGAACAAATGTTTTGAAGTGACTGCATTTCAACAACTTGAGTCCAGATACGAAATCCGCTCTCTCACAGCAAGCGCGGAAGTAAAGTAAAGTAATAAACATAAATTGAAAATAAAATAAAACCATAAACATAATTTCTCACGAAATACTAATAAACACGACGGCCAACTTTCCCCCAACAAAAGGGTGAAATGTAGAACGCGGTGCAAGTGGCACTGACATACTAAATAAAAAAGGTTTCCCCTCCCCCCACCCCACACCAATCCACCCCCCGTGCAAACACACGTCTCGACACGACAAACCGACCTCAACCAATTATGCAACCCACAGTCGACAGTTAACGGGGCACAGTCTATACTTTCCGGGGACCATTACTGTAGAGAAACTGGAATCGGTGAAGCAGGATGTTTCCGCGAGAAGTCAATCAGCACCCAAAGCTCTATCCGAGTCTCCTGCATCAGCCTTGATGGCCAAACACTGTCCTTAGCTTTGGGTTTATTGCTGTATAGACAATGCTTCATGTTCTCTCTTTGTTCCATCCCCACGCATAATGTATTCTAATCCGATTTATTACAGACAATGCATAAGAGAAAGACTTGATATTTGACAGTCATACCCATTATCTGTCACTCAGGAAGTCCCTTTGACTGACAATTCTTGTGTACGTCTCTGAAAAAGCTAACTCATGCAATACAAAACCAAGCTTAGACAAAGTGAAAACAATGCTCGGTCTACAGGCGCAGCTACATCAAGGAGTGTGTCTCCTTTTAAGAATGCGAGAAAAGATATAGAAAAGTTACTCCTCGGGCAAGTCCGTCCCTCCAGCTAGCTGTGCCACTCGTAAGTTTCCCGTCTAAATTACAGCATAGGTATCGGCAGCCCGCCCACGCGTCCACATTACCTCCTAATTGAGCATTCGCCTCACCCACGGGTCACACACGTGTTCCCGCCGCCACTCCAAGACAGCATGGTTATACTCAAGAGGAATATTATGCGTCTGCTTTCCTTCAGGTCGCCGCCCCCGCTCCCGACGCCACCTTGGACATTATGGGTGGTCCTCGCGCAGTTAATCATGCATTATTTAACAGCGAGCTCTCTGTCTCTCTTTCATGTTCTCTCTTTGTCTCTTTCTTTCTTTCTATGCCTATCTGCCCCCCTCCCCCCCAAGAACCAGTCCATCAACCTCCATCTCTTCCAAACATTCCTGCTGCTAGTCGTATCGCACCTCGTTCATCAAGATCTTGTTTGACTCCCACTATCCGAGTCATCAAACTTTTTCATTCTCCGCCAGACGTCGTAGTCGAATCGCTCCCACGCTTTCAAAACAAACGATTCTTCATCACGCAGCAGCATCACGCAACATCTCACAACACGAACTAATGCAACACACATACACACACACAAAAAAAAAACATATTACCACACCCCGAACACCTCATCACCGTCACTCTCCCATTTCCCCTACCCTCTCCCCCCATCCCTACCCCATTCCTCACTTGCCAGGCGACTGCAGCTTTTAACGGATTAAGTTCACGTGTTTAACCCTGTAATGCATCCGGAGAAGGTGATGTCCTTTTCGCCGCACCTTGCCAACATAAACCAGTCGTGGCCCCTTTCATCCCCCCCCCACACATATATCTATCTATTCATTAATCTATTCATTCACTCGTCCACTTATTCAATCATTTATTAATTCATATACCCACTCATTCATCACTCACTTAATTATTCATATACTTTCTTTCTGTTTATTTCTTTCTTTTTCTTTCTTTTTTACTTACGTGAACTTTCGGGAAAGGGCAAGATGTGCCGGTGCGAGAGCAACGCTTCCACGAGGACCGTTACAACGATTGATATTTCTCCAAAACGTTTTCGAAATCAATTGGCAAAAAATACCAAACGCCAGAGACAAAACACCGATTGGCGCGCCATCGAAAGAGAGACAGGCAAACACGAACCAAGACAGGTAATTGTGGGTTCACGTGTCATAAATACATCAAACACTCACACACACAAAGAAAAAACACGCAAGAAATATCAAAGCGGAAAATAAACCTGCGGGACAGTAATGATGATATACGGACTGGTAATACCGAGAATAATGGAAAAAAATTGAAGCGATGTTGGTTCATCAAGTTTCAACGGCGCAGCTGATCAAAACCCAAACAAACATGGCGACGCCGAAAGTCAGTTTTCTAAAAGAATTGTCTGTCTATCTGTCTGTCTGTCTGTCTGTCTGTTTGTCTGTCTGTCTCTGCATATTCTCACTTTTTTCAACATCATTTCATTATGCATATAATCCATACAATGTGCATGCTGACTAGTGCGATAGTAAATAAGCCCTTTACTTTTTGTTCAATCATTTATCTCTAAGAGTTTAGTTGCTTTATCACAACACAGTTTACGGATGTTCAATCACGAACAATGATCAACCATCCAAAGAGTGGAGCAAAAACAAAGTGTTACTCAAACTCTTGTTCTTTCATTTCTTTCACACACTCATTCTCTCTTCATTTGAAACAGGCCCTTTGCCCCCCCCCCCCAACATACCCACCCAATCTTTCATGCGTACGTAACAGCCCCCCCCCCCCCCCGCCCTACACACACACACACACGCCAGATCCATACGCCTACCGCACACAGAAATAACTACATCCACCTTACGCCCTACGCAAGTGACGAAGGGAAGTGTCATAAGCTGGCATCGCTACCAACCGCCTCTGCTCTCTTAGCTTCTCTTTCTTTTCTTATCTTTTCATCTATTTCTCTTCCACCTTCCCTTCCTACCGGTTTTTCTTTCTTTCCTTTTTCCCTCTTTCCTTCACTGCCAACCTCAAACTCTCTCACATACACATACACATACACATACACATGCACATACTCATACTCATAAGCATGCACACATACATACATAAATAAAATAAACACACAAAGCATTCAATTTCCTTCATACTTGGTAATGACGCCCGACAAAAAGATCAAACAAACACACAAATAATACATCCAAATAAAGCAAATAAATAAATACAGAACTTAAACTTAACCTGAACAAATCTCAAAAGCCCAAACCACCTCCGAGCCCGTGTCACAAGATGTTGGGACGCCCACCGCTCCCTCCCCCCTCCCCCCTCTCCCCTCGACCCTGTCACCCTCGACCCTGTCACCCTCGGGCACCGCAGGCGGGTCGCGAGTCGTCGGTGCCAAAGTCGTGAATCAAACTTCGAGTCGTGCGTTAACGACCGCGCGCGCAAAGGTCGCCCGGGAGACTCCGATGTAGAGAAATAAAGTCACGCGAACCTTCGCATTAACGTCAGAACGAAAACGATTAAATCTTGCGACAAACGGAGGTGGCACGAAGGAGGGAGGGGGGAGGAGAGAAAAGGAGTGGGGAAGAATGAAGGGTGGGGCGGGGGGGGGGGGGGGGGGAAAGAGGAAGGAGAGAAGAGAGAGGGAAGCAAGATGCGAAGGAGTGAGGGCAGAGGTAAAAGAAGCCCCCCCCCCCAACAACAACCATCGCCACCCAACCACCCGTATTCGGCGTACGTCTAATCATGGATGATTGGCCGTTTGATCAATCGAAGGCATCGTGCCATTGGATGATATAAGACCACGTCATGTCGCTTAGGGCTGAGATTGGCTGGCTACATGGGTTCGTCACGAACCTCCGGCCTCGTGATTGGTTCAAATGGATTGCGACAGGCTCTTAGTCCTGCTGTAATTGGCTCAGACGAAAACAATAACAATTTCCCAATTACAACCAGCAATTGCTCCATATCTTGTCGAGAATTTCTAACCCACCTGACAGGCACATAGGTTAGCAAATCTTTGGGAGAAAATGATGGATAGGCTCATTCATCCATCCATTCCCTCATTCAATTGTTTCTGTTACTACTAATTCCAAGACTTACCAGGGATTCGTGAAATATTTCCCGTAGCTTTCCCTCATCGTAAGTCACATACAATGGAGTCCTCGGTAGGAATTACGAATATATATACTCTCACCCTTTCCTTCTCCTCGACCTTCAACCTTCTCTCTCCCCTCGTATCCTCCTTTTCTTTATCTCCCCTTCTCCTCACCCGTCGCAGAGCCATATCATCCCACCCTGCAACCTTGCTATATATACCTCCCCTTCATTCCATCCTTGAACACTGCACATCCTCCTCCGCTTTTGCCATCCTTTCGCATCATCAATTACCACCTTTATCTTTCTCTCCTTCATACTCTCATCACATCCTTCATTCCATCTCCTATCGCAAATCCTCCTTAATACCAACCATCACCCAACTCACAAAACTCCTATAAAGCAAAAAAAAAAAAAAAAAAAAACATATGAACAATAATACAAAGTAATAAAAACATGAACACCAAAAACGCCGAGCACAAAGCACTCCACGAAACGAGAAACCCAAAAAGGTTTTCTCAGCACACGCTATGTCTTCAGTGCTGTCTTTCTTGACGAAACATTTCCTGCTGCGTTAAGGCCCCGGACCAGGAATTAAAAAGGGCGAGGGAGGGAGGGGAGGGGGCAGTGGGGAGGGTGCAGTGGGGACGGGGCAGCGGGGAACGTGAACGATGAGTGGGAGGGGAGGGGGGATGGGGTGGGAGAGGCGAAGGTAGAGGAGAGGGCATTGTGGAGGGTAGAGGGGAGCAGTGAGGGAGGCAGAAAAGAGCAGTGTGGGGAGGGTTTAGGGGTTCCTGGGCACTCACTAATAGGGGCATCGAAGATAAATAGCGAAGCAATCAGAGCGAGGTGAGGGCGTCTAGATGTCGTTCGTACGGCATTGCAGAGACCAACGGCGGATTAACGGTTCTATAAAACGGCAAATGTCAGAGTATCGAAGCAAAATAAAGTCGCCGTTGTTATACAAAAAGTATACAAGTGAGACGACACTTACAAACAAGTATGCGACCTAAATCTTCGCCTCCGTACCCATCACCCGATCAAAATGATAGTAATGATATCAACAACAATAATAGTAATAATAATAAGAACAATAACAATGATAACACTAATGATGATGATGATGATGATGATAACGATGATGATGATGATATTAATAATAAAAAGCAATAAACATAACAATAACAACACTAATATTATTAGTAACAACAACAACAGCAACAAATGAACAAAAACAAAAACATCGTCAGTATCGACGGTAAATCTAAATCACATTCCCGGTCCTTAAAAATTACAAACAACAGGCCATCGAAAAAATTGCGAGCAATCAAATCCTTAGTAAAGAGACAGCAATCTCTCATACCTGACAGGTAATCATCTCATCAACTTTTCCCAAGACACGATCAAAATACATGACCAAAATCACCCTCTAACTACAAATATAACGATAATGATGATGGTTATGACGATGATAAAAAATAACAAAAATAATAATAATAACAATTATGATAATAACAATTATCATGATGATGATGATGGCAACAAAAATAATTATGATAATAATTACAATAATAGTAATAATAATAACAATAACTATAATAATCACAATAAAACAATAAAAAATAACATCACCCTAATAATAATAACAAATATCAACAAAAGTTAATCAAATGGGAATAAAAAAAAAAAGTTCCCTGAAACAGGGACTAAAAATCCACCCCATCGGGTACCAAAAACTCGGCAAAATGGGCCCCGCTTGGTACCCACCAACACGCACGTCGGAGGTATCAAAATTACCAACAAGGGCCATCAAAGTGACAGCGACAGCCGTAAAAGCTAAGTTACGCCGGGGAGTTGACAGCGTGATGAAAAATGACACGCGGGGCAGACGGGGCAGGTGATGATCATCCCGCGTGTTTAATAAGGCCGAGAATCTTGTCGCGGACTCGACTGGGCTTTGGTGTGATGAGGGATGGACACATGATGCGGTACGTGGCGTGGCATCTGTGGAAATGCAGGGGACGGGGGGGGGATAATAACAAGAGAGAAAGAGAGAGAGAGAGAGAGAGAGAGAGAGAGAGAGAGAGAGAGAGAGAGAGAGAGAGAGAGAGAGAGAGAGAGAGAGAGAGAGAGAGAGAGGGGGGGGGAAGAGACAAAGTAAGAAATAAACATTAAAACATGAGACATTAAAACAGGTGACATACAGAAAACAACCTTTAGAAAACTCAGAAATATAAAAACCAACAACAAACATACAAACAAAAAGAAAAAGAAAAAGAAAAAAAAACTTTATAACTACGGCGTAATTTACGATGCACGAGAGAATGAGAGCAAGTGCTGGAAACCGAAACCAGACGTTTAAGAAGGACACCTTTTTCCCCGCTCGCGTGCCTCGTAAAACGCAGAGGTTGACGCGATTTTGCATCAAGGCAGGGGAGGGGAGGGGAGTGGAAGGGGTGGGATGGGAGGTAGGAGGGGAATGACAGAGGAGGAGGGATCAGATGGGAGGGATGGGTCAGTGGTAAATAAAACCTTGCAACATCTGAAATACATCAGTAACTCCTGCAATCACACCATTGCCTAATACAAGCGCAACAGCCCCCTCGTCGCCATGGAGACAAATGACCCGAGGTGCAGCCAGGGAGGAGAATTAAGCCACAAAGCCCGTTAACAATAAGCTCTACAGGGTCGCGCCCGGATTATTAACGAGGCGTAATTTGCATGATTACGGCCCACCTGTTAATAGCCGCCCGCCAGCACCTGCAGTCGAGAGGGATCCAGGTGCGTTGCAAGCGTGAAGGGTATAGGGTGACTGCGGGGAGTAAGATGTCGCGGGAAACGTGCGAATCGCCTTCGGTTCTCGCGTGGCTGAAATGGAGTCGTTTCTTTGGAACCTTGTTTTTTCAAGTCGACTCACTTGAATCTTCATTCTCTCTATCTATTTCCATTCGTACTGCAGTATTTTCTAGTGCTTCTTGTTCGTTTAAAGCCTTCTCAAATATTTTTTCTCTCTCTCTAATCTCTTTCCTCCCCCACCCCCCACCATTTCACTTTCCTCCGATATCACTATCACTTCCAAAACTTTGAAACCATTCCTTTTTCTAACATTAACCCTTCTTTTCTCTCTTCTCTCGTCCTCATCGTTCTCCTTCTCTTCGCTTTTTTTTCTATGTTCTCCTCCTTCGCCCCCGTAAAGCGTAAAACCACTCACTGTTTTTCAGTCACGCGTTACGGTTCCTTCCGGTCACCACAGCGGCTCCAGCTGCGTAACAACCCCCCATCCCACCTCCCTACCTCTTTATGCCATTAGTTCCCCTTCTGCTATTACATTCGTACCGAATTAACCCTTTCCAACAAACAACCTTCTAAATCTGATCCTCCGAACCATCACATTCTCCCGACGCCTAAAAATAACTGTTCCTGATATTCCATGATCCCGAAGTCGACAACCAACTATAACCGTGTCAATAAAGAATACATCACCCATCCCCAACCCCCCCCCCCCTGCCCCCCCCCCCCAAAAAAAAAAAAACCTACCATACAAATCATATCCTCCTCCCCCCCATCCATAAAAAGCAATACTTCCATCCCGACCCTCTTCTCCAAAATACTAAAACCTCTAAAAGAAATCGACTCGACAAACCATCCGCTAAAACGACCTGCCCGGAACACGACCTCTTCATCCACGCGCAGAACGACCGACGACCGACGACCGACGACCATCCCATCCCGCCACCACCACCGTCGCCGCCGCTGCCTCTGCTCTGCTCAACCGCGGACAAATGACGATGACGAGGCAAAAGCCACAATGGGACGCAAAAACACACGGGGCCAAGTAAAATGTACACGGAAAGGGGAGGAGAGGGGAGAGAGGGGAGAGAGGGGAGAGAGGGGAGGAGAGGGGAGAGAGGGGAGGGAGGTGGAAGGAGGGAGGGAGGAGGAGGGAAGAGAGGGAGTGGGGTTAGGTTTAAAATAGGGATATGAAGAAGAGGGAAGGGGTCAGGAGGAGCTATGAGGCAAAGGGAGAGGAAAAAGGAGAGGGATAGGGAGAAGGAGGGGGTGAGGAAGAAGGAGGGAAAGAGGGAAAAGAGGGAGAGAGGGAGAAGGAGGGGGGGGGGAGGAAAGGGAAAGGTAGAGACGGAGAGGGTAGTGATGTTAGAGAGAGCTTGGGAATTGGGAAAGGGAGACGGTAATTGAAAGAGAACTAAGAGGGAGCGGGAGAATTTGGAGAGAGGGAGAAGGGGAAGGAGGAGGAAGAGGGCGTGGACGATCATGGTGGGATCACGTATTTGCCAATCGTACTTCTTATGCGGTTGCGTGAGTTACGAGAGAGTTGGAGAATTGAAAACGTTAAACATACGACAGGGATCGGAATTGTGGGGTGGAGCTTGAGTAGAGGAAATGGAAAAAAAAGATATAGAAGTACAAATAAAATAAAGGGAGGGGAAGGAGGGAAAAAAGGAGAGATAGAGGTAAGGAGGGAGGGAGGGAGGGAGGGAGGGAGGGAGGGAAGGAAAGAAGGAGGGAAGGAGGGAGGGAAAGAAGGAAAGCAGGAGGGAGAGAGAAAAAGAGAGAAAAAAATGCAAATGCACTATTGTATCGTGAGAGAGAGAGAGAGAGAGAGAGAGAGAGAGAGAGAGAGAGAGAGAGAGAGAGAGAGAGAGAGAGAGAGAGAGAGAGAGAGAGAGAGAGAGAGAGAGAGAGAGAGAGAGAGAGAGAGAGAGAGAGAGAGAGAGAGAGAGAGAGAGAGAGAGAGAGAGAGGAGAGAGAGAGAGAGAGAGAGAGAGAGAGAGAGAGAGAGAGAGAGAGAGAGAGAGAGAGAGAGAGAGAGAGAGAGAGAGAGAGAGAGAGAGAGAGAGAGAGAGAGAGAGAGAGAATCCGAACAAGAGAGCGAATGAAGGCAAGTGACACAGTCATCCTAATAATCACCCGATATAATTCTCCCATCCACAGGTAACCTTGACCTTTCCACCCCAGGATATGAAGAGAAAAAGAACGAGAAAAAGAGACAAAGAAGAAAAAAAAACGCAGCAAACGACCTTCAAGTAGTGTCAAGAACACCACCACCAGCAGCGCCGAATGGAGAACACAAGAAGGCAGCGATAAACCAGGGAAGGAACTGCGACCAGGTGAGGACATGCAAACGCTGAGATGAAGACATAGTTTGGAGAAAAAAACGACAAAAACAAGAATGTAGGGGAAGAGAGAGAGAGAAAGAGAGAGAAATGACTTCCGGAAAATCCTAGACCTTCGAGGGTTTCACCAGCTCTTCGCCGCGGAAACCCACTCGCAGTGAATAAACCTGAACACATCACCTGATTCTAACCCGATGCCGAAGACGACGAGATAATTAAAAAGACAAACATAACAACGACGACTTGAATGATAACGACAAAATGGGGAAAAAATAAGAAAAGGAGTGAGTGAGTGAGTGAATAGGACATAGAGAGAAGAAAGGAGAAGAGAAGACAAGACAAGACAAGACAAGACAAGACAAGAGAAAAGAGAAGAGAAAAGATGAGAGCAAAAGCTGAAAATCAAAAGGTGTAATTCTGAAGGTCTGAATCATTTCCGACGACGGTGAGTATTAACGGATCACAAGCGTGGACACAATGTTTACACTGGCCGGTCGGGAAATCATAACCAGAGGGACAACTATATCTACTTGTGTAGACATAAAAAATGAGTAGTGAACGATTAAGAGAAAATGTCTAGAAAATAAATAAAGCCGAAAAACAATTGCACTGTGAACAAGCGTTAAAATCAAAGAGAAAGAAGAAAAAAATACAAGAATGTAGGGGAAGAGAGAGAGAGAGAGAGAGAGAGAGAGAGAGAGAGAGAGAGAGAGAGAGAGAGAGAGAGAGAGAGAGAGAGAGAGAGAGAGAGAGAGAGAGAGAGAGAGAGAGAGAGAGAGAGAGAAAGGGAGAAATCAAGAGGAAGAACGAGAAAGCAAGAGGAAGAACGAGAGAAAGAGACAAAGAGACAAAAACAGATACACACACTTAAACATTTTAAAAGAGACTCGAAAACCATAAAAGCCAGAAACCACACACTACGCAGGGACGAGAACAGAGAGCAACGATCCTTAATAAGCGAACGGCTAATAACAGTGATAATCAAAAGAGGAGGAGTGGGGGGGGGGGGGGGGAGAGAGATGGAGATGGAGAGGGAGAGAGAGAGTGGAGGAGGAGGGAAAAGAGGGGAAAGAGGGAGGCAAGGTGGGAGGGGTGGAATGAGGGCGAAAGAGGGAGGCAAGGTGGGAGGGGTGGAATGAGGGCGAAAGTGAGGGTAAGACGGAGAGAGAGTGGGAGGGAGGGAAGGAATGACGGAGAGGGAGAGGGAGAGGGAGAGGGAGAGGGAGAGGGAGAGGGAGAGGGAGAGGGAGAAGGAGAGCGAGTGGGAGAGGGAGAGGGAGAAGGAGAGCGAGTGGGAGAGGGAGAGGGAGAGGGAAGACATAAGAGAGAGAGTGTGTGTTTGACAAAGATATTAAGGAAAAGAAAAAAACAACAAAGAACAGGAAAAAAAACAAATGCCAAAATACACCAAAATTCCAATCTCTTATAAGCATACTCTACTTTCCTCCCTCCTCCCTCCCCTCCCCCTCTCCCCTATTGCTCTCCATCACTCAAGGGGGTTTAAAAAGGTGGAGCCGAGCGGGGGGAAGGTCCGTGACGATGGGGTTATGAGAAGAGCGATAGAGGGATGGAGGGAGGGAGGAGGGGAGGAAGGGAAAGGAGAGATGGGGTTGGGAGGGGTTGATGGGGATAGTGAGCGAGACGGGGCAGATGTCGCCCACCCGGCGTGAACTCTCAACCTGTAATTACACCATCATCTGGCCCCCCTTTTTCTTACCCTCCCCCTTCACCACCATCCCCTCCCCTCCTTGCTACACATATAGACACGCACTCACGAAAAAAAAGTATGGCTTTATTCAGCCGTTCAGCGAATCGGATATAAAACAATATCTGAAAAGGGGATCTAATAAAGAATATCTATGAAAATACGAACAATTAAATAATACAATACTGACTAAACATATTTACCAAACACAGAAGATGGTGAATAAACAAATTAATAAGTTGTTATCGTAGGTAAAAAAATAAAATAAAAACGTCAAAGGATATAAGAAGGTAGATAGATAAATGCAGGAGTGAGAGTGAGGGGGAGGATGAGGGTGAGGGTGAGGGTGAGGGTGAGGGTGAGGGTGAGGGTGAGGTTGAGGGTGAGGGAGAGGGATGGAGGGATATAGGAAGAGAGAGGGAGAGAGGGAGGGAGGGAGAGAAAGAGGGGGATTCCCGAACCAACACTTCTATCCTCTGATTCATCGACGTCACAAGCTTCCCACCAATTCAGGACTTCTCTAGGGCACCACTTTCCCGACCTCCGCCCAGACTATACAGACCAATTTTGTAACATTCAAGAGCAAATGAAGGGGGGATAATCTAGCCTCTACTGACATCATTAACAAAAATAAGTTTTAAAAAAATCCAGACAGTATAAAAAAGTAAGATATTGCATCACTGCAAATCGTTTTCCCACACTAGCAGTAGCAGCTCACCTAGACCCTCGCCTCGCCCTGGGCCTTCCACCCCGGCTGCATACCCTTTCGACTTTTTGCTAACACCTTCACCCTACCATTAACCGTACCCCTCTATCCACATACCATTTCCTGGTACCTTTAGACCTCTATGCACCTGTTCCGAAATCGGTAACAAACACGAGCCACATAAACCCTAACTCCTTTGTATACAACCAATATGCAACTCATAATCAATTACATATCAACGGCAGTTTCCAAAGATCAGCATAAAGTTTTTTTCTCGTATACTAATGAAGCAAGGGACGAATACGAAACCCAAGTCTCCGTGCAACACAAAAAGCAGCTGATCCTCGTCATCGTCATAATTTCCACCCCGAAGCATCTCGTCTCAGAACACGCTTCCGGCATCAGTAA
>NW_028234403.1:43787787-43795287 GCF_977035675.1 Penaeus japonicus
GAGAGAAAGGCCAAATACGCTAAAAGGAACACCAGCGTAAGTTACCAAAGGCTTGCACCATAGCATCTCCTTCATTACACTACATATTAAATTTCGCTTTTAAAATACGTTAATTAAATGTCATTTGCTAAACAGAAAAAAGGTTAAGGGAAGCCAGACAAAAGAAAAACAAATCTGATGAGCGAAGCAAAAATGAAATTAAGAATCATAACGAACACAAAGGACATAAGAATTCTCTCAAATGATTTTCTCCCCATTGCCATTTCCCCCTTCCCCCCTCCCCCCCTCCCAACACGCCTCGAGTTTTGTAATCTCTTAAGGGTCATCAGACAACAATGACACAATGCGGCCCCACCCTTCTTTGCACACGCCTTCTCCATATCAGATCCATTAGTCCAGGAATTATCCCAATGCGTGTGACAGATTAGATCTTCTATTAGTAGAATCGTGTGGATGAGTTTCTATGAGAGTAATGGCGTGGAAAACGGACCATCTCAGGTATGCAGGTCCCTGTAGAGAGTAAATTGATAGAACTTATAGTAGCAGCACAAGGGATCAGGATAATTAAAGATAACATTACAATACAATTATCATGCTGATTACCATCATATTGGCAACGACGATGACAATTATGAAGATTAAAGGTGAAGACAAAGATATACAAGGACAGATATAAAGATTATAATAATGAAGATGATGGTGACAACCACAACCCCGACAGGTAGGTGGTGATAATAACCATGATGACAAAAATACTACTACAAACAACACAGATGGCAGTGACGAAGGTAATAAAAATATTACACTTCTCACCTTACTCTGTCACTTCTGAGCCCTCCAGGTGTTGTCTTTTCTTTCCCTGGGCATTGCAAAGTCGCTTAACAGAATCAACGTAGGAGGTTTCATCCGAAAGAAAAGGCAAAGCTCACGAATGCTTACACATGTAAAAATTACTCTTTCTGATATAGGGATCTGTCTTATTTCCTTCTGCCTTCTCCAACTTTGTCTCTCGATTTACCTCTTTCTCCCTCTCCTTCCTCACTCTCATTCTCTTTCGCTCCTTCTCTCCTTTTACTCTCTCCCCTTCCTTTCTCCCTCTACTTTCTTTTCTTGAATATTCTTCCTTACCCTTCTCACCTTCTCCTCTTCTACTTTCTTTTTCCTTTACTTCCTCTCCCTATCTCTCTCTCTCTCCCCTTTCTTCTACCTCCCATTCCCCCCCTCTAAGCTGAGCTGCGACAAAGGCAGAGGTGACGTCACCGCGGCGCTCCATCCATCACACGAGTTCGACAGGAAAATGAGATAATGTAGCCCTTCTCCGTCACTGAACTCGAGAAGAGGTGATGGAGAGAAGGAGGCTGTGTCGCGCGAGGGTCGAGGCCAAACAAGCCGAGACGCTGGCTGGTGTGAGGAGCCCGAGGACGCGACCGAGAGATCGTATCCTTGCACCCGAGGATACAATCTGTTTCGGACAGGGAGGGACGGAGGGAGGGCGATGGGGTGGAGAAGGAAGCGACGAAGACGACAACAACAGAAAAATCAAATATGAATCGTGCACGCGAGCGAAAGAGAGAGAGAGAGAGAGAGAGAGAGAGAGAGAGAGAGAGAGAGAGAGAGAGAGAGAGAGAGAGAGAGAGAGAGAGAGAGAGAGAGAGAGAGAGAGAGAGGAGAAATGGAGAGAATAGAAGAGAGAGGATGAGAGAAGAGAGAAGAGGAGAGAAGATATAGAGACAGAAGAGACAGAAGAGAGAGGAAAGAGAGCGAGAGCGAGCAAGCGCACAATTAATCCCGCCTGTACAAGTGGTCAAAGCACTTAGTCCGCGTCGTGGAAAGCCCTCCGTTGCGGCGACGTCCCGTAAGCACCTATATCCCTTTCCCCCTCCCCCCCTCCCCCCTCCCCATGCCCTATACTTGACCTGTAGGTGATCAAGGGGACCACATCCGCCAGGACCTCAGTTATTATAGTAATTATCCAGGCTTTCCACGGTGGTGATGACGAGTCGGGTGATGGTGATGATAATGATGATGATGAAAATGATGGTGGTGGTGGTGGAGAAGGAGGTGATGATGAAGGTTATAATGGTGGTGACAATGGTGGCAATAAAAAAAAATGTGGTGGTGATAAACAATAGGATGGTCGTAGTGATGACGATGCCTGAACACGCTGATAGTGGAAGTCCAAGTGTCAACCTCAAAAGAGGACAAAAATATACCGCATCTTCCTTTTCCAATCCATCAGCCAGACTGGCACAGATCCAAAATTACCGACCCCACGTCATGCTGATGGTTCAATAAAACATTCTTTTAAAGGATTGGATGTGAAAAAACGATAAAAAACAAACAAAGATGGAAAGAAAGAAAAAAAAGAAAATCGACAACAAAACTCCCATCTATCCTTTCTTCCCTTAGTCTAAAGATTCAAAAAAAAGAAAAAGAAAAAGTGGGCGTGCGTGTCTTCCCGATCATCCACGCGCGACCCCCCTTCCCTTACCTCTCCCCCACCCCCTCCTTCACCCAGCTACCCCCACCGTCTGCCAGATGTCTGACCCCACAATTTCATCGCTTTCTTTCCCAATTCGATTCCCTTTCCCCGATGGCGGATTAATTGGAAGGGGTATGGGTATGGAGAAATGGAAGGAGGGAGGGAGGAGGGAGGGAGGAGGAGGGAGGAAGAGGGGAGGGGGAGTAGGGGAATGGGGGTTTGGGAATTTTTTTGTTTGTTTGTTTGTCGGCATCGTCTTCACCATCATCTTCATAACAATAACTTAAAGCAACAAATGACAATCCAAAGTAATAATATTAAGTCAAATGAATAACTAGATCACAACCAACAATACTAGTGACTGGAATAATGATTAGTATCAGTCTTCCTCATCAACACCAGCATTACCAATATTTAACAATAACAGTACTGACAGGGATAACCAAACAATAACACTAGCAAGAATAACCAAATTAAATAAAAAAGAAAAGCTCCTCATGCCAGTCTCTACATTCAGACAGGATATCGTTTAACATTCAAGTAGGAATCAATGCCCACCCCCACCCCCACTCAAGCCACAACATATATATATCCTGCGGTGCTTCGTTTACCCCCGCCCCCCTCCACTGACCCCCTACAGCAAAACGGCCGCCGGAAGCTTAACGAGAGTGTCACGGGCCGACGATAATCTATTCCCGTCGGGCTGAGTCGGGAGAGGTCGGCTGAGATAAGCACATACAGGCAGCCGACGCGCCGGATATTAGCTATATCCTTTGCGCACAAGGTGTCGGGCGGACGCGGTCGGCCTACTACACCCCCTCCCCCCTCTCCCTCATCCTACACTGTATCTTGGTCCTACTACCTCATCCTATACTGTACCTTGGTCCTACTCCCTCCATCTTTCCCTTTCCTTTTTGCTTCTTATACCTACTTACCGCCTCCCCTTCCTTTCCTTTCCTTTTCTCTCCTTCCATTCCCTTCCCTACCCTTATTTCCAATCTACTTACTGCTTTCCTTTCCTTACCTTCCATTCTCTTCCCTCCCCTCCCTTCCCCTCTCTCCTCCTTTGCTCCCTATACCCCCTAAGCCCCTCTCCCCCTATTCCCCACCCCCTCCCCAGGCTATCATATACCAAGCTTCCTCTCTTTGTCTTCGGGTCAAGTTCGCTCTGGATGATCCTTAAGACAATGCCGTGTGAACCTCGGTGTCATTAGCTGCGACTTTCTGCCTTTCTGACAGAAACCCTCTTTTCCTGTCTTCTCTCTCTCTTTATATTTATATTTCTCCCCCCCCCTCTCTCCCTCTCTCTCTCTCTCTCTCTCTCTCTCTCTCTCTCTCTCTCTCTCTCTCTCTCTCTCTCTCTCTCTCTCTCTCTCTCTCTCTCTCGTTCACTCGTTAATAAAGTGCCTGTGTGTGTGTGTGTGTGTGTGTGTGTGTGTGTGTGTGTGTGTGTGTGTGTGTGTGTGTGTGTGTGTGTGTGTGTGTGTGTGTGTGTGTGTGTGTGTGTGTGTGTGTGTGTGTGTGTGTGTGTGTGTGTGTGTGTGTGTGTGTGTGTGTGAGAGAGAGAGAGAGAGAGAGAGAGAGATTCCAGAGAACTGCTTCGATCTTCGTACAGAGCGACCTCCTTCTCCTCCTCCGCCGCAGTGGCGAGGCTCCTCTCTTTCGCCTCCTTCTCTTTGCCTCTCTCTTTTCTTTGCCGTCTAGCTCTCGCCTCTCCCGCTCTTTCGAGATCCTCCTCAGACTCCCCTCCCCTCACCCCCTCCTCTCCTCTTTCTCTCGAACTCGCTGTCGTTTGATATTCAAATTGTACCAATTTAACCCATATACGATTAATCCTTCTTCACCTTCCTCCTCCCTTCTTTCTTCCTCTTCTCTCCTCCCCATCCTTAAAGTAATGATTCCATGCCCCCGCCCCCCCCCCACCTCCGCATCCCCTACCCCCTCAAACCTATCCCCCCACCTCCCACACAGAGCCAAGAGACCAGATTGTGCAGGATATTTTCTAACTGCGTCGGTACTTCCGCCTGGACTCCTTCTCCCTTGGGATCTGGCGCGGGGGAAAATAACCAGTGGGACGATACTGCAGACAGGAATGGGGGTGGGGGGGAGGGAGGTAAAGAGAATGGGAAAGGAGGGGGGGAGGGAGGTATGGTTAGAGAGAACAGAAAGAAAAAGAAGTATGGGTAAAAAGGAAGGGTGGGGGAGGAAGAGGGTATGGGTATGATGGAAGAGGAGGAAGAGGAGGGAGAGGAGCGAGAGGGGATATGGGTTTAAAGGGAGAGGGAAGGTGCATGGACACAGTGAAAGAGGAGGGGGGGGGAGGGACCAAGGATATACAAAAAGAGAGGGATGAGGAGAGGGAGACCGAGGGGGGGGGGGGGCAGAAGACACCCGCACTGACAGCTCCCAAACCAGATTCTGACTCGGCTTCCGGGGAGGGAGGGCCAGCGGAGAGAAATTATTTTTATATGTCTTAAATAAAGGGCGGGAAGAACAATCTGCTTCAACTTCTTTTTTATTCCTCGTCTTGATTCTTCCTTTTCTTACTTCTTACTTCCTTTTTTTCTCCTCCTTCTTCTCCCTCAATTCCTTCCCCTTTTGCTTATTCTTTTTCAAAGAAAACTATAGACATTTTGACCTAAATCGCATAAACTATTCCAAATATTTGCAATCAAACACACAAACAGCCTATTCCATCTAATAACAAGTGTCCGGGTACGTGTATGACAGGAAAACGTCAACAAAGACCCGGGCGTCAGCAACTGGCCTGTTTCCCGCAGAGAGAGGGTCTCGCGCCGACCGAAGGACTCCGAGAGACCAGGTGGGTGCATGCGCGAGGTCTCGCTCTCCTCCACACGTGTAATTCCTTCCGCCTCACCTGCTCGAAACGGGGATGGGGTGAGGGATGGAGGGGGGGGGGAGAGGATTAAGCCCATGTGTCATTACCCTAATTAGAGAGCAAAGAGGAAATGGCCAAGGATCGGAAGAGGGCGGGAGAAGGAGGGGAACGAGAGAGCGGGGATGGATGGGGTAGGGAAAGGGAGGGGAAGGGAAGGGAAGGGAAGGGAAGGGGAGGGGAGGGGAGGGGAGGGGAAGGGGAAGGGAGGAGAGGGGAGGGGAGGGGAGAGAAGTAGAGAGCGTATAAGAGAAGAATTAGACAGAAAAAGGGTGAAATAGTAAAAGAGTGAAAGAGAGAAAAAGACAGAGCAAGAGAAAGAAAGAAAGAAAGATCTACGAAGCGAGACGAAGCCAAGCTCTTGCAATAACGAACAACCACAAACGGTTAGGCAGCGCCGAGCACCCTCCTCGAACATGATGAGTCCAATAAAGAAACGAAAAACAAAACAATAACAACAACAGGTCGCCTAATCACGCCTCATCAACAGCCTCGTTGTGCGGGTTTAGCGAGAACATAACTCGCATAATTGGCCTCTCATAAGCAACGCTTTGCCACCACTAGATTCGCTCTACGCTTCGATGGCGCTATTGGGGAGGGTGAGGGGGGAGGAGGAGGAGGAGGAGGAGGAGGAGGAGGAGGAGGAGGAGGAGGAGGAGGAGGAGGAGGAGGAGGAGGAGGAGGAGGAGGAGGAGAAGAAGAAGAAGAAGAAGAAGAAGAAGAAGAAGAAGAAGAAGAAGAAGAAGGAGAAGGAGAAGGAGGAAGAGGAGAAAGAGAAGGAGAAGGACGATGAGATAGTGGTGGTAGTGGCAGTGGTGGTGGTACTGGTAGTGGTGGTGGTGGTAGTAGCAGGAGATTCAACCCATATCCATCCAAGTGACAAGGAAGGATGCACCCATGCCTGCCTCTGCTACATGAAGCCGAACGCAAAGTACGGCATTGGCACCCGCATGAAAGTGAAGGTGACATGCATCATCTGCAACTGCCTGTATCGGCGGTTGGCGGCCGTGAAGTGTTACGTGAAAGAGGAGCTCTTCCCGAGTGCCATAATGGAGGAGGAGGAGGAGGA
Organism: Penaeus japonicus; assembly: GCF_977035675.1. Classification (NCBI taxonomy): domain Eukaryota; kingdom Metazoa; phylum Arthropoda; class Malacostraca; order Decapoda; family Penaeidae; genus Penaeus; species Penaeus japonicus. Next base: position 43,794,235 of record NW_028234403.1, read on the forward strand.
GGAGGAGGAGGAGGAGGAGGAGGAGGAGGAGGAGGAGGGAGGAGGAGGGAGGAGGAGGAGGAGGAGGAGGGAGGAGGAAGTGGTGGTGGAAAAGGATGAAGAAGAAGAAGAGGGAGAAGAAGGGGAAGCAGAGGATGATAATGAAGAATAGAAGAAGATGAAGACGAAGAAGAAGGAGGAGGAGGAAAAGGAAGCGAGGAAGAATGGTAAGAAGGAAAGGGAAGAGAAAAAGGAAAGGGAAAAGAAGAGACAGGTTCAAAAGACAGTTCTCTACAACAAGACATGAAAGGCTTTTTTGTCACCTTTTTTTACTAACTGATCTGCTGCGTCGGATGCGAAAGGGGGAAAGTAGGTTAATCGAAAATAAAAATGCAGATGCATTACGATTAGCCGTTTCGAAATATTCGCATTAGGTAACGCCTCCTGACAAAAATATCCGACAATTTCGCAATGATAACAGCCTGGCGATGTATATTTACTACAGTTCTGATCTCGCGTATTCGTTCAACGTGAGTAGTTTGTACGCTGTGAACACGTTGATCATAACGATAAATGAAGGTTCCTTTCTGCAACACAAACACTACGCAGACATCCGTTTGGAAGATCACACAGGAAAGCTTATTTTCTGAGGAAAAACCCTCTGATAAATTGAATTTCGCCATCACCAGACGAGGAAAAAAAAAGGGAAAATTCATCCTGCAGACCCGTAATTTTGCTGTGATGGGCTGGCATTATGACAAGACAGAGATAAGGCCATAGATAATGATCGGCAGGGAGATGGCAGGGAGATGCCACCCCTCACTACAAAGGTGAAGGGAGTAAGGACAACCCCCCATCAGAAAGAGAGAAGCACATCCCAATATCCTTTAAAAAAATACCCTAAAAAGGCTAATGGCTTCTTCCGTGGCCAAACTACAGTCGTTACTTGTATTTTTTCCTACTACCTCCCTTCGTCTTTTCTTTATTTCTTTTTCTTTTTCCCACCCTGTCCCTTCTCCCGGGGGAGGAAGTACCAGAGACGCATGATTTACACAGCGCCATCTTTGCGAGAGG
>NW_028234403.1:43800287-43812787 GCF_977035675.1 Penaeus japonicus
AGCGAGTTGCCAAGCAGCGTTTAATTTCTGTTTACTCAGGTGTCACGGTCATTATCGGTTTTCGATTTCGTATCCTTTTGCGCCATGGTTTCATAATAGGATTTAAAAAAAAATTATGTTAGTACCAAGAAAACTAACTGATAAACCCGTAAGGTGGGGAGAGAGATCCGGGGAAATTAGGAAAAAAGAGGGTAAGGGAGAGGGGAGGAGAAAAAAGAGAAAGAGGGTGGGAGGGAGGGGTAGAGAGGGAGGGAGAGGGAGGGAGGGAGGGAGGGAGGGAGGGAGGGAGGGAGGGAGTGAGGAAGGGAGGGATGGCGGGGGAGGGGGGAGAGGGGAGAGGGAGAGAAGAATAGGGAAAGGAAGAGGGGAGAGGGGAGAGAAGGATAGGGAAAGGAAGAGGGAAGAGGGGAGAGGGAGAGAGAGGGAGAGAAGGATAGGGGAAGGAAGAGGGGAGAGAGGGAGGGAGAGGGAGAGGGAGAGGGAGAGAGGGAGGGAGAGAGGGAGGGAGAGAGGGAGGGAGAGGGAGAGGGAGAGGGAGAGGGAGAGGGAGAGGGAGAGTGAGAGAGAGAGAGCACGAGTTAGGGCGGGAAAGAGCTCCTGGTGACGGACGAGCAGGCGGGCGGGCGGGCCACTGCGGTGCCGAACGCTCTCGCCGGAGTATAAGGTTACCAACGGCCTCCCAGCCCTCCCCCACTCGCCCGCGGCCTCGATGCGCCAAACACACCAGGATTCAGTAAACACCAACGCCTTAACCGTCTTGCGAGGTATGATATCATAACACTGCTGCATGTGACCTTCCCGATTCAGCTCATCCAGGTCAATGAGGACCAAGGTCAGAAGGTCAGCCAGGCCTGAAGTGTCCTCGGTCAGTGGACGATGACAAGGCGTGTAAGTGAGTAAACAGCTTTCTAATGTACCAGGTATCCTTGGCGAGGTCTTTTTGTTTCCTTGGACAACCAGCGCCGCAAAGTGCCATAAGCTGTCGCTGTCGCTGTTGCTGTCTCTGTCTCTCTCTCTCGCACAAGCAGTAACGCACACGCATACGCATACGCACACGCACATACATACACACACATACACATACATACATACACATACATACATACACACACACACACATGCACACGTACACGCCCCCCCCCCACACACACACACCATCGAAAAGAGAGGTCAGAAAGGGAGAGATACGGCTCTACCAGTTACACAATACCTGCTTCGAAAGTACTTGTGCGAGCCAACGACCCTCCACGACCCTCCACGGACGACAGGGCAGACAAGTGTGTAGCAGACGACAAGACACGACTTACGTAAAGACAAGTAGCTGTTAGAAGATACCCTCGCCCGCCCCGTCAAGCTGGTAGTAACCGCGCCTCCGCGAGCGAACACTCACCTGAAAAGAAAAAGAAAAAAAAATTAAGCCGGTGAGCCACAAGACCATTCCATATCGAATGAACTTATCACGATAATAACAAAAGGCACATAAACCGCCGTCCGTCCTCCTCTACAGAATGTAAATGTTGTTATCGCTCATACTCTTATCGTCCTATCAGCCGGAGCACTCGACCGCCCCGACCCGCCGACCGACTGACCGACCGACCGACCGACCGACCGCCAAAATATCGTCCCTTTCCCTCGGCGAAACGAAAGTCGCGGCCGTCACAGCGCCTACACACACACGAGCCCACCTTGATTTCCCTTCAAGCAGCCTGCCGTTGTGACCTATGCAGGTTGGTGGTGGCCATTGTAGGCCGCCCACACGAGCGCCCTTATCCCCTTTCTCTTCTGCCACTGGGTTTATCATCTATGTCTTCGATGTCTTTGATTTACTTTAAATTATATTTTCCTATCTTCTTTTTTTTTGCATTGTTTGTGTCTATATTGAAAATCGGATGTGTTCTTTAGTTTAAGAATGTTCTATATTATTACCCGACTTGTATTTCTACCATTTTCTTTTTTTCATCAGTTATCTATTTTCTACCCCACTACCTTCGTCTCTCCTTTTACGCTATCCTCTTCTGTATCTTAATCTAATTTATCTTTTCATCTCTTTCCTCCAGCTATTTACTGTATCTGTATTCTAACAACATAAACCCGTAATTCTGTCTTGGTTTCTCCACCCGTTTATTCGTCCACCTCGGTTCCCACTCTTCCGTAACCACGTTCCCTGAATTTTCCTAAAAACGTATCCGAAATACCCGTCATGCAATCTCACGAAGCGAAAGTATCTTGCAGTCACCATTGCAACGTCGCGGAGAACAATACGTGCTCTTTTCTTCAGTTTTAATTCTAATGGCAATGAGGTCGTCATGCATGTTGCAATGTCGTGATTGAATAATAATTACGTCCACTTTACCAATTGCACATCGAAGTTCCGGTCACGGCTGGAGCGAGATTGCAAACCTTCGATAAAGTTGAGATTGGCAAAAGGGATGTCCGAGTAATAAGAGTAAAAGGTGTCTTCCAGAATGAGAATGAATTGGACAGAGTTGAACTGGGAGAGAAAGAGGAAGAAAATGAAAAAAAAAGAAACAATTGGATGACTGATGGTGACGATGACTGATGTCGAAGATGATGAAGGGTAATGATGTGATGACGACGATAATGTTGTTGTTGTTGTTGTTGTGGTGGTGGTGGTGGTGATGATGATGATAACACATAAAAACAACAACATAATAATAAGCCAAACAAATCCACCCCAAAAAGAACATCCTTCGAAAATGAGAAACAAATGAGCTCCTCGCCCCCAATCTGGACGCGCCGACCTAGGCTCATGACGTCACAACAAGGCTTTTTCCCAACGTCACGACTGAAATCAATTTTTACCCGCCACGCTCCCAAGCAACATCGCTGGCACTCTCTTTAGAATTTCTTCTTCCTTTTTGTGAGACCAAAACCATCATAAATCATGGTCTATAAATATAACATACTCCATATAGCCAAACAAGCTACAGACTCTAAACGCAGCCAAAAATATATATATAAACACATATAAAAAAAACACAACCTCTCTCAGAAAGGAAATGTATAAATACACAAAACACTGCGTCTCTAAGAAAGAATAAGAAAAAAAGACAACGAAAAACACGTGTGTCGTCAGGTGCTTATCTCAAAAAACATACCGACAGACGCGTGCAGAACCACCGCTGAAAAAAAAAAACTGACAGGAACCACCCGACTGTCAACAGCTGGGACAGATGCAATACGTCTTCATTTAACCGGAAACACATTTGTTCCTACTGCGCGAGGATCTCTTAACTAACGATTAAATTATTAATTAGAGCAAATGCAAGTCAGTCAAGCGAACTTATTACCTATAATTACAAACAAATACAGACAATGACAATGAACACACTCTTTATCTATCAATCTATTCATCTATCTATCTAGCTATTTATCTATCTGTCTGTCTGTCTGTCTGTCTGTCTGTCTGTCTGTCTGTCTGTCTGTCTGTCTGTCTGTCTATTTATGTCTATTTATTTATCTATATCTATTTATATAAAGTACACACCGGACTATAAGACCTGATGATCATAACACTGGAATATTCAACACCATGATTCTCATGCAAGGAATATCGTCCAGAATAAACCATAATCATTTCGTCTGCCTGAGTATTCCTATCGTTACTAGTATCTCACCTCTAAAATAATGGCGGCGGCACCGAAGCGGTGGTGGTGACGTAGTGATGTAATGATGTGGGTGAGGGTGTGGGTGAGGGTGTGGGTGTGGGTGTGGGTGAGGATGAGGATGAGGATGAGGATGAGGATGAGGGTGAGGGTGAGGGTGAGGGTGAGGGTGAGGGTGAGGGTGAGGGTGAGAGTGAGAGTGAGGGTGAGGGTGAGGGTGAGTGTTAGGGTGTGGGTGCTGGTGATGGAGACATCGGTGTTGGCAATGAATTCAATATGCATAACATTCCAAGAATCTTCTTGAAAAAAAAAATATATTAAAATAACTTCCCTTGAATAATAATAATAATAATAATAATAATAATAATAATAATAATAATACTAATAACAACAACAGCAATGGGAAAAATAATAACAATAACAGTCACAATTATAAGAAAAAAAGCTTAAAAGTGTTAAATGTCATGCAGGCGCGAATGCAGCTAACCATGAAGACCATCCACTTCATGCGAACGTCAGCCCTGCGTTTCCATTAAAGCGCCTACCATGTACAAGGACAACGAATCTACTCTTCGGCAAAATTAATGATAAACCTAAACCAAACGGCAATCTACCCTTAACACACAAACCAAATGGGGAAAAAATACAGCCAACAAATAAACAAAAAATATTATACCGTAAAGCCGCAACGGAAAGTGTGTTTGCGTTCCTTCTCCAGGCACCGAGTCCACACCAGTCAGATCCGCGTCCCGGCAGTTGGTAAGGACGATGATAAACAAAGTGGAAAAGGCGAATACAGGTCAATCTAGGTCAAGTTCTGGTTGGTGGAAATGAATGTGGACGGAACAACTGGAATTATTTTCCTTTCTCTTGCTTTTGCTTTCTCTTTCTCTCGTTCTCGCCATCTCTCTCAAATGTGGGATAAATGTAGTCTAACAAACAAACACACAAGTACGCACGCGCGCGCGCGCAAGGTGGATTTTACATTCCTGCCGGGAATTACTAAACTTGCCTGCATTCAGTTGACCAAAGAAAACTCTTCCCCAAACTCACACACAACCACGTTGCTTGCTCAAGTTTTGACAGGACCTATCTGTGAGGGAGGGGGTTCAGGAAGGGGAAAGGAGAGAAAGAAAGAAAGAAAGAAAGAAAGAGAGAGAGAGAGAGAGAGAGAGAGAGAGAGAGAGAGAGAGAGAGAGAGAGAGAGAGAGAGAGAGAGAGAGAGAGAGAGAGAGAGAGAGAGAGAGAGAGAGAGAGAGAGAGTGAGAGTGAGTGTTTGTTGCGTGCTTGTGTTTTGCGCGGGCACGCGCATCCGTGTATGTATGCGTATGTTTGTGTACATGTGTTAGAACTATATTTGCATTGCATTAAAAAAACTGCTGGATTAAATTCCGTATTCCAAGAAACCAGTTCTGTTACTTAATAACGCATTACTAGCGTGAAGCGTGCGACCTTCCTGTCCTCACGTGAACGTTATCCATGCTGCCACATCATATTTCACATACGTCGCATGTACAACATACAGATATAAGAAATGAAAAATTGCCAGATGACATCTTTCGAGTTTATAATTCTTCTTGTTTTGTTTTGTTTTTTTGTTCTAATGAACTACACCCTTCAGCATTTTAGTGTAAACTATGCCAAAATTAAATTCATCCTAAAGATACATTCCTGAGGTCAAGCAAATGTTCTTCATAAAATATGGAAAAAAAAACACCAGCGGTATACACAAAATTTGCAAATGCTTAGATTGCCTTCAAGCTACAGCAAAAACGGAGGGGCTCGCCTGCACTAGTTGAGATGGTCGAGAGCTGGAGCGACTTCCTATGTGACCTTCAGCCTTACGTGTGGCCCGAGAGACGGCTGAGGTGATAAGCCGCTTCCGTTGCATTATTGAAGGGTAGAGAGAATCAATGGCTGGGAATATTTTGCAAAGAGAGGACGAGGGGAGGAGAATCAACGATGGAAGGGAGGAAGGGAGATGGAGAGGGAGAAGCTGAGGGGAGAGAGAGAGAGAGAGCGAGAGAGAGCGAGAGAGAGCGAGAAAGAGCGAGCGAGCGAGAGAGAGAGAGAGAGAGAGAGAGAGAGAGAGAGAGAGAGAGAGAGAGAGAGAGAGAGAGAGAGAGAGAGAGAGAGAGAGAGAGAGAGAGAGAGAGAGAGAGAGAGAGAGAGAGAGAGAGAGAGAGAGAGAGAGAGAGAGAGAGAGAGAGAGAGAGAGAGAGAGAGAGAGAGGGGGGGGGGTGCACAGGTGAATAACAGGTGAGGAGAAATGGTTCAAAATTGAAATTATAATGACGGTATATCTGAAGACAAAGGTTACAATGATATGTGTTTACAATTACCGATTTTACCACTTCTATACACACTGCACGTCAACCGTTCCCGTTTCTCCACCCTTCCCTCCCTCCCTCCTTCCTTCAATCTTTCCTTCCCTCCTTACTTCGCTTGCTCGCTCGCTTCCTCCCTCCCTCCCTTTCCCTCCTTTCCTCCATTCAACTCTCTTACAATTCTCACCCTCTTCCTTCCCTGTCTTCTCTCCGCCCCCCTCCCCCACCTATCCTCCTCCCTTTGAAAGACGGATTGCATGACCGTGAGAGCATATCTCATTTGTTTACCTCGGATAGAGCGTTGCGTCATCAGCGTTAATACGTGAAGAGCGGCAAGAGAAAGAAAAAAAGAAAGATAAAGGGAGAAAAAAATAGGAGAGAAAGAAATAGAGAATGAGAAGGAGGAGGCGGGAGGGGGGAAATGAGAGGGAGATGGAGATATAGAGAGTGAGAAAGAGTGACAAAGTGAGAGAGAGAGAGAGAGAGAGAGAGAGAGAGAGAGAGAGAGAGAGAGAGAGAGAGAGAGAGAGAGAGAGAGAGAGAGAGAGAGAGAGAGAGAGAGAGATGGGGCGGGCGGATAGAAACAGAAAAATGATTACGGATTACAAGGACCACGTGTCAAGGATCACACACAATCCCACTACTAAGGGTGCCCTCCTCCCCGCATCCTCACCCCCCACCCCATCAGGCCGGTACCCATACCCAAGTGCAAAATCAACATTCAGGCGACGCTATCAATCACTGGTACACCCCTCCCCTCTCCCACCACCCCTACCCTCCACTTTCCTCATCCATCCATCGTTTTCTTATCCCTCCTCTACCCCAACTTCCCCCACCCCCTACTCTATACCACCTTTCCCACTCCCCTACCTAGAACTTCTACCCCCTCTCCCATCCCCCTCACTTCCTAACCCCACTATCTCTTCCCCCTCATCCTACCTCCAACTCTTCCAACTCCCTCTCCCCCTCCCCCCTACCCCTCCTTCCCAACCCCGGCGGAGAATCACGATAAACAGAATCACGAGATAATGGGAAAGGGCAACAATCCCCGGCGGTTGTTTGGCAAGAGAAAAGTAAACTGTAATCGCGTGCCTTGTATGTCACTTAACCTGAGCCTTTGATGTAAATTTTCTATGTTGCCTTTAACTTTATATTTAGGTATTTGTTGTATTTATCGGTTTATTCATGGCGCTTTTCGCTCTTTTTTGTCTCTGTGGTTGTCTTTCTATTTGTTTCCCTCTTTTTTATCTCTTCTGAATTTTATGCAAACCCTTTTTACCCCTTTCCTCTTATCTCAGCCCTTTGTCTAACCGTCTCTGCTACCCTTTCTCTCCTAGTCACTCCTCCTCTTTTTCCCTCCTTCCCTCCTTCCCTCCTTCCCTCCCTCCCTCCCTTCTTTTTCCTCTTCCTCAGTCTCCCATTCCTCGCTTCACTGCCATTCTAAGCGACACGCAATCACGAACCAATTCACAGATGGGATAATGGGAGAAGAAAAAGCACGCAATCATATCCCGTTTATTGGCAATGAGGAAAGCCAGACTACAGTGAGGGGGCACATGAAACCTCCTTTTTTATTTTATTTTCCTGGCTTTACTTCAATTTAATTGACTTTATTTACCTTACTTTAATCCCCACCCCCTCCCATCCTATCATATCCTATCCTTTCTTTTCCCTTCCTTCCCCTCCCCCTTCCCATTCCTCCCCCTTTCATCTCACCTCAACCCCCAAGAAGCGGTTTCTTCCGTGAGCCATTCTGACAGCCGCGTCGACTTGAGGTCTTCCACGGAATTTACGATCTCAATCAATCAATACAAAGGTTCACTGACGCAGCCTACTTTCCTCGCAGTTTCACTCCATCGCCGCCGATGCCCGGAGAGGTGCCCCCCTCCCTTCTCTTTATTAATTCATTCATAAATCTTCATTCATTCACTAACCCAGGCTCTCTTCCTTTAATTTTATAAAAACGCAGCTAAATCAGATATCTGAGATACTCTTTAAAAATAAACAACTAGATAGTTGTCTATGCCTGAGTATGTATATATCTAGAGTAGCCCTCCAATGCTGCAGCTACCCATAAACTTCGGAGAAATTTCCGGTGAAAAATATTACCGAATTTTCACTCTTGCCATCAATCATTTCTCCCAGTCGCTTCTTCACTTTTGTTTCAACTTTTCCATTCATCATACCTCGGGTCCGCTCGCCGACTGCCAAAATAAATATTTTTACTTTCGGTTCCCTTTATACTGAAAAAATCCATTGCGTGGACCGACCTTCACACCCTTTGATTCATGACAGATTCTATGGGTTAATGCCGTGCCGAAATAAACGCTAGATATCTACATACCCCCCCCCCCTCCCATTGTCATAACAACGTTGCATTATCCATCATGTATGCTCAAATTTCGATATTGAAAAGACTTCATGTGTCCATGGGGTTCGGGGCAGCAATATACTGGTTTCTATGGCGAGGGGAAAATGGACACGAATATAATAACCCTTCCTTTCATGTTTTAGTAGCGCCTCTACTACTTTTCCTAACAGGATGAGCGAAAAACCTGCTAAGGGCGTGGACAAGGGGTTTGATGAGACCTTGCAGTCCGCGTGGCCAAACAGTGGGGGGGATCTAGTAGAGAGGGGAAGGGATACACACAACACAGAACCTTGAGTAAACACACGCAACTACACGAAGAGGGGACCACACTGCCGCCGCGTGAGAGCCGCTCGTTGAACATTCTATACAAAGAAGCGGGTAAATATGACGAGAGTCTGTGCGGGCGACGTCATGTGTTCGGTTTACCCTTCTCTTGCATCCGAAAAAGAAAGGGGAAATGGTCGGAGAAGAGGGGGGAGGGGGAGAAAGGGAGAAAGGGAGAAAGAGAAAGAGAAAGAGAGAGAGAGAGAGAGAGAGAGAGAGAGAGAGAGAGAGAGAGAGAGAGAGAGAGAGAGAGAGAGAGAGAGAGAGAGAGAGAGAGAGAGAGGAGAGAGAGAGGAGAAAGAGGAGAGGAGAGGAGAGAGGAGGGAGAGGGAGAGGAGAGAGGAGAGGGGAGAGAGAGAGAGAGAGAGAGAGAGAGAGAGAGAGAGAGAGAGAGAGAAAGAGAGAGAGAAAGAGAGAGAGAAAGAGAGAGAGAAAGAGAAAGAAAGAAAGAAAGAAAGAAAGAGAGAGAGCGCAGGAGGCCCTATTTCCCAATGAGGCAGAGTTCGGCGAAACAACGTCCTCACCGCCAGCTGGAGACGGTTCACGCCACCTTCGTGTGCACGCGGATAGAATCATCGATCGAAAGAAGGGAGTACCTAACTATGAGGCAGACAGAGTGCATGACTCCTTTCAGCTCAAGTGGTGCACATGTCCTTTTTGGATTTTATATCCGATTTATAAACTTTCTAGTATAAAATGAGAAAGAAAAACAATTTCCCACGGCTACACCACCCATGAGAGTATGTGGGAAGACCGCCTTATACCGCCCTAACCTCAAGGTGACCCGCAACTTCCTTTATTCACGTGTACATTGCATTACCCGCCGCTCCGTGTCCGAACTGCAGTACACGCACACGATCTGCACTCGCGTCTTGCGTGCGTGCGGCCAACCGACACGTAAACAACTCACAAGTATATAAAGCCTTAGAAATGTGGACGCGGAGAAGGGTGTCTTTTCTTAAGTCCACCTTCGCCAGAGGTTCAAGACTGCTTGAGCGAGTAAATCAAATCAAACCTGAGTGGGCCGACGCGTGCCAAGTGCGGGCGGTTGGGCGAGCGGGTGGGCGCGGAGGGCGGGAGGGGAGCGAGTGGCACCAAGAGAGAGATAAAAGAAATGAAATGAGCGAGAGCAAGAGAAGAGAGAGGTGGGACGGGTGAATGTCATGCGTCAGAATACAGGAAGAAAAATCGTACGTGACCGAAGGAGGGGAGAAAAATTTCCCCGCGCACCAGGAGCACTTCTTACCAAAGTGTCGGGTCGTCAGCAAGATCCGTAACGTCGATTTGAGAAGCACATGCAAATGTTGCATCAAGACAGCTACAGGGGAACCGCTGAGGCAAGAGGAGAACTTTACACTGCCCAATATAGGGGCTAAGATTTCAAGGCGAATTGCCAAACAAAAGGTGCAGATAATAGCAGATTCGCCACGACACAACTCGAGACGCTTTCAAAGAGGCAGGATCGGGTTAAGCGCGAGGAGGAATGACACACAATAAGATTAAAACATAAAAACACAACATCCACATCCCTCGCACTCCTTTTTTTCCTTTTTCCTTTTACCGTTCTCTTTATTTTCCTTTATCTTTTCCTCCTACCCCTTTTCCTTCCCCCTCGATCCTTACCTGAAGTACCACTAGCACCTAGTCCACGCCCTGCCCAACCAGACGACGACCACCGCAGGATAGCGACCAGCCCCGAGAGCGAAGAAGACTGTCCGGGGCGAGTGCGCTCTCACGGCCAACCCCTGTGATAATCTCGTTACGACCAGGAGGCCTTTTACAGCTTGTACCCCGGCCCCCCTGTGGCTTCTCTCTTGCACACCCCACACTCCTCCATCGCAGCCTCAATTTCTCGGCTCCCTCGGATTTCGGCTTCATCAAATCTCCTTTCTATCCTTCGCCTTCGCTCCCTCTCTTTTCGTCTTAGCTCTCCTCCTTCTCTTCTTCACTTCCTCCTCGACTGTCCTTGGCTTGCTCCTCCATCATCCTACGTACTTCCCTTCCTTGATAATCTCTTTATTCACCCTTCACACTCGAATAACATCTTCGATACTTTCTACCATCTCCAAGACATCCATCACTGCTCGCCATTATCCTGTCAAGCCGAGTATCATAAACCTCAACAACTTTCAAACTCCAATGTTTCTGATATCCTCTTCAGTAACAGGCAAATAATATGCACTAAGAAAAAAAAAAACATATCTAAACTGCAGGAAACTGATAGCCATGGAGGTATTTTCTTCAGCACAGACAAGATATGAATCCATATTTTCTCATCATAACACTAATACTTACTCATTCTACCTAATGCATGCATAACAATGGGTCCATTCTCTTACCTCGTACACTTGGAATATATATATATATAAATGGATCTCTAACCAGAAAGTAATGAACAAGAGAGAACAATATACCATTCCGGTGCACCGGTATAATGCAACAAGTATCCAGCCTCATTTGCATACATCGTCTCGCCTCCTATAACAAGTTTTCACATTCCTGACAACTGTACCTCACTTCTTTCTTGACTCCCTATGCGTAGGCTGCATGAGGGTCTAAGCTGTACCCACCACACCAGGATTAATCCGCGATTTTCTCGACATCACGAACAACAAAAAATCACCCTGGGCTGGAGATCTATATGACGACCAGAAGCCATGCAAAACGAACACAAAAACAACAACCAAACATGTCCTCTCTCTTGGTCCGAGGCTTCTCTAAATCCCACAAATCAAGGATCGCAGTAAAAAGGGCGTCACACTCTGGGACATCTTGTAGGTCCTGTCCCTGAATTCGTACCGCAGCGACGTCCCTCATGCAAGGGATTTCAGTCATGCAAGCCGCGGATGACTCGGGCTGTGAATGACATGACCAGGGTTCACCTGGGGGTAATTGACATAGGGGGGGTATAGGCTACTAGTTTCCTACGTACAGAATTCTAAGGTTAATATGTAGGTGCGAGGCGTCATTCATTGTTCGCACTTAGCTGTAGAGATCACGAACGGGGTGAAGACAGGTGGAGGGAAAATATCCTTAGTTCTCTTGGAGAAAAGCCAGAGAAAAGTAAAAATAGGAAGGACAAGGGAAATCATAAAAGGATGCTATTGAAGATTGACGAAGATACAGATGGACATATTGAAATATATTGACAGAGACAGGCAAAATTATATACAAATACATATAAGTATACATACATACATACATACATACAAACATACATACACACACACACACACACACACACACACACACACACACACACACACACACACACACACACACACACACACACACACACACACACACACACACACACACACACACGTGTGTATGTGTGTGTGTATATATATATATATATATATTATATATTATATATATATACTATATATTATATATATATATATATATATATATATATATATATATGTCTATATATATGTGTGTGTGTGTGTGTGTGTGTGTGTGTGTGTGTGTGTGTGTATATATATACATATATATATATATATATATATATATATATATATATATATATATATATATATATATATATATATATATATATATATATATACATATATATATATATATATATATATATATATATATATATATATATATATATATATATACATATATTATAAGTGTGTGTGTTACAAATAAATAAATAAATAAATAAATATACATATATACACATATATACATATCTATACATACATAGACACATAAAAGTCAGAGGGAGACAGATATAAATGTTGCGTGAACACAATCCTCGCGAGGATCGTAAAACGGGATCCAAACCCTATAAAAATCGTAATCTACCATGAGTCTGGATAATGCCGTCGCCTCCAATGT
>NW_028234403.1:43820287-43822787 GCF_977035675.1 Penaeus japonicus
GTGCCTGATGTGTTTCATGTGGTATCAATATACGCAGTAGATTTGACTAAACATGTTTATAACAAAATACACAAAACTATCTATAACAATGCACAATACATCGCTATCAACAGCAAATGCATTGCAATAACGATCAACTAAAACCCCCACACTTATTCCAATGCAACCAAACACACATGGTCTGGCACCGAGTGGAGAAGCCATGCACACTAAATCAACAGTTTTACTCACTCCTCAGTTTTAGCTGCTGTGCATGAATGACGGACGGAGAAAGACCTGCATGATACTTTCCCGGTGACATATATCCGTGCTCTGGGACTTACCTAGAATAAAAATATTAATCATTAGGAATGTGATAATGGTGGTCATATTAACCATGATAGTTTTAGAAATGGTAATGATAATGATAATGATAATATTAATGATATATTATCACAATAATCTTAATAATGATAAAAATATAATGCTAACAATCATAATAACACCAAGAATAAAAAAATAGTAATAATTATCATAATCATAATCATTATCATAATGATATTAACAATATTAACTATAATAATAATGATAATAGTAATTATTATTATAATATTAATAATAAAAAAAACATATGGCAATAAAAAATAACAATAACAGTAATCATAATTGTAAGAATAAAACTAACAATAACAATAAAATTAATCAATAATAACTACTTCAACTACATATATACAAATACATATATATACATATACATATATGTGTATACGTACATACATACACATATATTATATATATATATATATATATATATATATATATATATATATATATATATATATATATGTGTGTGTGTGTGTGTGTGTGTGTGTGTGTGTGTGTGTGTGTGTGTGTGTGTGTGTGTATATATATATACATATATATACATATGTGTACATATATATACATATATATACATATAACACATATATATATACATATATATACATATATATATATACATATAACACATATATATATACATATATATACATATACACATATATATACACATATATATGTACATATGTACATATATACATACATACACACATACATACATATATTTCCACAGACAGCTTAGTGTGAAAATCATAAACTTTCAACCTTAAGAAATATTTTCCGAGACTCATAAAACTCTCTCCCCTTCAACTCGTCATGCAAGATTAAGATCGGTAGGGAGAACTCACCTCATTCCTCCTCGAAAAAATGAAAGAAATTAAAAGTTGACATACATACATACAAACATACATGCATATATATTATATATATATATATATGTTTATATATATATATATATATACACACGTATATATATACATATTTTTTTTTCTTTTTTATACATACAAATATACAAATATACATATATACATATACACACACACACACACACACGCGCGCGCGCGCACACATATAGCAAAATTGGTAACAACCATGATAGTCTTAGATGGGCACCACCTGTGGGTAAGGTGAGCTACATACTGACGCCTCCGCTCTAGGACTTCCGCCATATAAATGATATTTTTTTGTGCATAACAAGAACGCCAACAAGTAGTCATAAAAAGAATCGAAAGGACAGAAGACTCAATTTGGGCCAACACCTAATCTGACCTTTAGAAAATAAGCCAAAATTCGAGTGGTTAAAGCCGTAAAAACAGGAGGCGGTGGTCGTGGACGATGAGGGCTGACAGTGGGCGTCGAGAGAGAGAGAGGAGGGAGAGAGAGAGGAGGGAGAGGAGAGGGAGAAGAGAGAGGGAGGAGAGGAAGAGGAGAGGGAGAAGAGAGACAGGAGAGGAGAGGGAGAGAAAGAGAAAGAGTGAAAGAGAGAGAGAGAGAGAGAGAGAGAGAGAGAGAGAGAGAGAGAGAGAGAGGAAGAACAGAGAGAGAGTGAGTGAGAGAGAGAGGAAGAGAGGGAGAGGAAGAGAAGAGAGAAGAGAGAGAGAGAAAGAGAGAGAGAGAGAGAGAGAGAGAGAGAGAGAGAGAGAGAGAGAGAGAGAGAGAGAGAGAGAGAGAGAGAGAGAGAGAGAGAAGAGAGAGGGAAAGAGAAAGAGAGAGAGAAGAGAGAGAGAGAGAGAGAGAGAGAGAGAGAGAGAGAGAGAGAGAGAGAGAGAGAGAGAGAGAGAGAGAGAGAGAGAGAGAGAGAGAGAGAGAGAGAGAGAGAGAGAGAGAGAGAGGAGCTCCGGCTAGAAGGTTACACGTTCCTCTTTAATACTGATGAACAGCGGGAGTGTGTCACGAGGCCCCTTCACTTCATACATTGCGGTCTTCTTGAATTCCTACCGAACAAGCTCCAGTCTCACCATAACGGAATCGGAATATACACCTGAAATATGTTACTTGCTGAAATATCGAGAGAAAAAGTCGATCCCCAGAGCGAAGAAAAAGAAACAACGGAATACACGCGAAGGGACGCCAGCACGGTTTTGCTTTCTTGAGTTTATGTCGGAAGTGCATGAATAAGTCACGACGCCTTGCTTTTGCC
>NW_028234403.1:43832787-43842787 GCF_977035675.1 Penaeus japonicus
GGGGGGGGGGGGGGGGGGGGGGGGGGGGGGGGGGGGGGGGGGGGGGGGGGGGGGGGGGGGGGGGGGGGGGGGGGGGGGGGGGGGGGGGGGGGGGGGGGGGGGGGGGGGGGGGGGGGGGGGGGGGGGGGGGGGGGGGGGGGGGGGGGGGGGGGGGGGGGGGGGGGGGGGGGGGGGGGGGGGGGGGGGGGGGGGGGAGGGGAGGGGAGAGAGAGAGAGAGAGAGAGAGAGAGAGAGAGAGAGAGAGAGAGAGAGAGAGAGAGAGAGAGAGAGAGAGAGAGGGAGGGAGGGAGGGAGAGAGGGGGAAAGAGAGAGAGAGGGAGGGAGGAGGGGAAGAGAGAGGAAGAGAGGGAGAGAGGGGGGGGGAGAGGGGGGAAGAGAAAGAGAGAGAGAGAGAGAGAGAGAGGGAGAGAGAGAGAGAGAGAGAGAGAGAGAGAGAGAGAGTGAGAGAGAGAGAGAGAGGAGGAGGAAAAAAAAGGGCTGAGAGAGAGCGAGAGGGGGTTGAGACGAGAGAGGGGGGAAGAGAAAAGAGAGAGGAGAGAGAGAGGGAAGAGAGAGAGAGAGAAGAGAGAGAGAGAGGAGCGAGAGAGAGAGGGGGGGGGGAGAGAGAAGAGGAGAGAGAGAGGAGAGAGAGAGAGAGAGAGAAGATGGGAGAGAGAGGAGAGAGGAGAGAGAGAGATGACGAGAGAGAGAAGGGGGGGGAGGTGAGGGGAGGAGAGGGGGAAAGGAGAGGGGTAGGGAGAGGGAGGAGAGAGAGAGAGAGAGACCGAGAGGAGAGAGAGGAGAGAGGGAGAGAGGGGGGAGGAGAAAGAGAGAGAGAATGAGAGAGAGAGAGGGAGAGCGGGAGGGAGGGAGGAGAGGGGGAGAGAGAGAGAGGGAGAGAGAGGAGAGAGAGAGAGATGAGAGCGTTGAGGAGGAGAGAAAGCGATGAATGAGAGAGAGAGAGAGCGAGAGAGAGATGAGAGAGAGGAGAGAGAGGGGGGGGGGGGAGGGGAGAGGGAGAGGAGAGGGGGAAGGAGAGCGAGAGAGAGAGGTGGGGAGAGATAAGATGGAGGAGAGAGAGAGAGAGAGAGAGAGAGAGGAGGGTGATGAGGGATTGAGTCGATGGAGGAGAGTAAGGGATAGACTTGGGTAGCATGATCTAGTGGAGGAGCGCTAGGGCTCGAGGAAGGAAGTCTGAGAGAGAGTTCAGAGGCATTAGATACACTGAAGGATGGTCTGCAAGATCTTAGGGGGGGTGGAGTTGGATGTTGTGTGTAGGGTGAGTTGAGAGAGGATGGTGTGAGGACGAGGGTGTATGGTCGGGAACACTTTGATGAAGGCTGGTGTGAGCATTGAGTGAGATTGGAGACGGAGCGGAGGATTTAAGTGAGGAGGTTCCGGAATGCTCGAGAGTGCTTTGAGGAGGTTAAGAGATGGTTGTATGATGGTGGAAGATCGGGGGAGGGTTTTATTTGTTCAATAACGGAGCGATAGGCGGGGGGGGGGGGGGAATTGATATATCGTTGGGAGAGAGGTGAGATGTGAAGGTGAGTTTGGCAGAGAAGGGGACTCTGAGAGAGGAGATGAGAGAGTCGAGAGACAGACGGTTGTGGTTCTGAGATGGGGTGGTGTGTAGGAGGATGTTTATGGTGGGGGAGCATGTCCAGGAGGTTCGATTTTGTGACTTGTGTAGAGAGAGTGAGAGGGAGAGAGTGGAGGAAGAGAGAGAGAGAGGAGAGATGAGCTATAGCGAGGAGAGGGGTGGGGAGAGAGAGAGCGAGATGAGAGAGAGAGAGAGAGAGAGGAGAGAGATGAGAGAGAGAGAGAGAGAGGAGAGAGAGCGATGAGGAGGGAAGAGAGCTGAGATCCAGAGGAGAGAGAGAGAGAGAGAGGAGGGAGTAGGAAGATCGGAGAAGCAGGGTTGAGCATGGCGAAGAGAAGCAGAGAGAGGGGAAGAAGCTAGAGGGAGAGAAAGAGAGCGAGGGAGAGAAGAGAGAGAGTGGCAGAGAGGAGGGGGAAGAGAGAGAGAGAGAGAGAGATGAGAGAGAGAGAGAGACTCGATTGAGAGAGAGAGGGAGGAGAGGGAGAGAGTCGGCGAGACGAGAGGAGAGAGGAGAGAAGGAGGGAGGAGGAGAGAGGAGAGAGAGAGAGAGAGAGATATAGAGGGATGGAGAGATAGAGGGAGAGAGAGATGAGAGCGAGAGAGGGAGAGAGAGCGAGGGTGAGAGTGAGAGTGGGGAGAGAGAGAGAGCGAGAGAGAGAGTGAGAGAGAGGAGAGGTGGAGAGAGGAGAGAGAGAGAGAGAGAAAGAGGGGGATGAGGTAGGAGAGAGATTGAGAGGGCAGAAGAGGAGAGGAGAGAGAGAGAGAGCGAGGGAGGAGAGGAGACGATCGGAGAGGAGAGAGACGAGGGGGGAGAGAGGAGCGGGGGGGAGAGAGGCGAGAGAGAGAGAAAGAGAAGAGAGAGAGGGAGAGAGAGAAGAGAGAGAGGAAAAGAGAGGGGAGAGAGAGAGAGAGAGGGGGGGGGGAGAGAGAGAGAGAGAGAGAGAGAGGGAGAGAGGAGGAGAGCGAGATCGAGAGAGAGAGAGTGAGAGGAGGAGAGATAGAGAGGAGAGAGAACCGAGAGAGAAGAGGAGGAGAGAGGATGAGAGGAGAGAGAGAGATGGAGAAGAAGAGAGGAGAGGGAGCGAGGAGGAAGAGAGAGGGGAGAGGAGGAGAGAGGAAGAGAAGAGTGAGAGGAGAGAGGGACGGGAGGAAGAGAAGAGAGAGAGGAAAGAGAGAGAGAGAGAGGAGAGGGGGTGACGAGAGGGGAGAGGGAGAGGGGGAGAGAGGAGGTGGGGAGGAGAGGGAGGGGGGGATGAGAGAGGAGGGGGAGAGAGAGGGAAGGAGGGAGGAGGAGAGAGGGAGAGAGGAGGAGAGAGGAAGAGAGGAGAGAGAGAGAAGAGAGAGAGATGAGTGAGAGAGAGAGACGAAACGGAGAGAAGAGAGAGAGAGGAGACGAGGGAGCTGAGAGAGGAGAGAGAGGAGGGGGAGAGAGGAGAGAGGGATGAAGAGAGAGAGAGAGGAGAGGGGGAGAGAGAGAGGGAGGAGTGGGAGAGGGTGAGAGAGAGAGGAGAGAGAGAGAGAGGAGAGAGAGAGGAGAGAGAGGAGAGAGAGAAGTTTGAGAGATGAGATTCGATGAAATGAGAGAGGAGGAGAGAGCGGGAGAGAGAGACGAAGAGAGAGGAGAGAGAGAGATGGCGCTGATGAGATGAGACGAGAGTGAGATGAGAGAGAGAGAGGGGGGGAGCGGGAGGGAGGAGAGTGCGGGAGAGTGAGAGAAGGAGAGGGAGAGGGAAAAGTGAGAGGATGAGAGAGGGGAGAGAGTGGAGAGAGGTGAGGAGAGTGAGAGAGAGATGCGAGAGAGATAGGAGAGAGTTATGTTGCAGACCGAGGGAGGAGAAGACTGAGGCGAGTGGGGTAGAGAGGAGAGAGGGAGAGAGCGAGAGGAGAAGAGAGAGGGTAGAGGGAGAGAGGAGGAAGAGAGAGAGAGAGGAGAGGAAAGGATGAGAGAGGAGAAGATGAGAGAGGAGATGGAGATGCGAGTGAGAGGGAGAGAGGAGGAGAGGGGGAAGGGGGAGAGGAGGGGGGAATAGATGACTACGAGAGGAGATTGAGGAGAAGGGGAGGGGGTAGAGAGAGAGAGAGAGAGAGAGAGAGAGAGAGAGAAAGAGAGAAAGAGAGAAAGAGAGAAAGAGAGAAAGAGAGAGAGACAGAGAGAGAGAGAAACAGACATTTTCTAGAAAGAGAGCGAAAAAATCCCAACGGAACAAATTCAATAAAAGTATAAATGGGAGATGAGAGATAACGAGTGGGAGGATGGGGGAAGTGGAAGAGGAAGGGGAGAGGGAGAGAGAGAGAGAATATAACAAGAAATCAAATGAACACACCGAACATACCGAAACAGACAGAAACACACAAACACAAGAGGGGGGTCGAAACGAGACCCGGATTATCCGCCGAAATATCCCCCCCAAGGAGGATGACATTATCTGACCCCGAATGCACTTCTTTCCCCCCTTAGAGTATTAACTCTTTTTTCTCTCTCCTCTCCTCCCCTCTCCCTTCCTCCCTCCCTCCCTCCGTCCTTCCAACCCACCCTCCCTCCCTCCCTCCCTCCTTCCCTCCCCCCATCAACCATAACCCCTTCCTCCCTCCCACCCACCCCCACCCCCCCATATTCCGCGGATGACGAGCGCGAAAATGTGTAATAAGTGATGCTAATAAACTGTCCAGGAAACGTAAATAACGAAGCCAGGCGTATTTTCGCCGCTCGGCCCGACAGCTCGCGGGGGAAAGAAATTCTCTACCCGGTCGACAGACGAGTGATTTAGGGCCGAGGGCGGATATTTACACGATTTGGGGGATGTCGGGGCTCGTGAGGAAGATGGGGAGGAGGGGGTGGGAGGAGGAGGTGGAAGGGAGGGAGAAGTCGAAGAAGAAAAATAGATAAAAGAGGAAGAAGAAGAAAAGAAAGGCAGAATTGAAGAAGGGAAGAAGGAGGAGGAGGTGAGGGTAGGGGAAGAAGAATAAGAAATTAAGAAAGAGAGAGAAGAAAAGAAAGACAGAATAAAAAGAAGGGAGGAGGAGGAGGAAAATAAAAAAGGAGGAGGCGAAGGAGAAGAAAAAATGAAGGATAATGAGGAGGAGAAGGAGAATTTAAAAAAGGGAGGAGGAAAAGGAGAATAAAAAAGGAGGAGGAGAAGGAGAAGAAGGAAAAAGGGAGGAGGAGGAGAAGATTGGAGAGTAGTAGAAGAAGGAGGACGAGTAAGAGAAAAAGAGTAAGAAGGTGGTGAGAATGGTGGTGATGAAGTAAATCAAGAAGATGACGGATAAAAAGAAGAAAAAAAAGAAAAATAATACGAAGACGATGATAATATGACTATAGGATACTAGGAGAAATAAAGAGATAAAAGAACAACAAATAAATAGTTACATAACCGAACAAAATAAATGACTAGATAAATATCAAAGTGCCAAGGAAACCCGAGCCAGTGTGGAGGTGCTGCCATCTATCCGCCCGCAAAGCATAATCTTCCGGGTCAAAACAGCCAAGGAGGGCACATAACAAGACGGCGAAGGATGAACCGTAATAAACTAACTTCAAAAGCATTTATTTCTGCCTTGAAAAGCAATAAAAAATAAAATGCCCGTCAGCGGCGCCATTGTTATAATCATCATTAAGATTATTGCAGAGCTCTTGTATCTTGGTGGAGAAAAGGTGTTGACTGCTCGCTTGCTGCCCCCCCCCTACCCCCCACACACCTCTTGGGGGAGGGGGGGGGGGGGGGGGTGGGGGGGGGTGGGGGGGGGGGTGTGTGGGTGTGGGGGGGGGGGGGGGGGGGGGGGGTGTGGGGGGGGGTGGGGGTGGGAGGGGTGGACACAATTCTCTCTTCCTCCCTCTCTCCTTTCCTCTTCCCTCCCCTTCCCCTTCCCCTTCTTCTCTCCTCTTCCATCCCTTATCCCCATCCTTCCTACCCTCGTTCTCTCCATCTTCCCTTCCCTTCCTCCCTCTATCTGCTCTCCCTTCCTCTCTCTACCTCCCCTCCCCTCCTCTCTCTACCTCCCCTCCCTTCCTCTCTCTACCTCCCCTCTCTTCCTCTCTCTACCTCCCCTCCCTTCTTCCCTCTACCTCCCCTCCCTTCATCCCTTTTTCTCTCCCCCTCCCTTCACCCCTCTCTCTCTCTACCCCTCGCATCATCCCCCTCTCTCTCTCTCTCCTTCCCCTCTCCTCCTCCCTCTCCCTGCCCTCCCCCCCCCCCTATCAGAAGAGGGTTGTATCGCGTCTTCAGCAAACCTAAAGTCAGATTCCCGGGGATGATCTCCAAACTGCTCCTTGGAGAGGCGACAGGGTGGGGAAGGGGACAGAGATGGGAAGAAGGGGTAGGGGACATAAGAGGTGAATAGATAGGGGGGAGGGAGGAGAAGGGGAAAAGGGGTAGGGACAGAGTGATAGAAAGGGAGAGAGGTGGGAAGAAGGGGGTAGGGGACAGAGGTGAGTAGATAGGGGGGAGGGGAGGGAGATGGGAAGAAGGGGGTAGGGGACAGAGGTGAGTAGATAGGGGGGAGGGGAGGGAGATGGGAAGAAGGGGGTAGGGGACAGAGGTGAGTAGATAGGGGGGAGGGGAGGGAGATGGGAAAGGGGGAAGGGGAGGGGAAGGAGGTGGGAAAAGGGGGAGGGAAGGGAGGAGGGGAGAAGGGAGATAAGGAATGAAGAAGTTAGGAAGAATGAAAGACGAGGGAAAACTAATAAAAGGAGTGCATGAAAGAGAGGGGAGAAGAGGGGGAAGGAAGAGGTGGTAGAGAGATGAGAGGGAAGAAGAGAAATTGAACGAGGGTGAATAGATACAGAAATACAAGAAAAGGAAAAGGGAAAGACGATCGAAAGTACATAGGGAAATAGGAAATCTGTAAGGAGTATGTGTGTGCCGGTTCAGGGTAAAAAATTAAAAATAATAATAGTAAAAATAATAATAATGATGATAATGATGATAATGAAAATTATAACAATAATAATAATAAGAAGAAGAAGAAGAGCAACAACAACAACAATAATAATAACAATAATATTAATATTAACAATAATAATAATTGTAGCAATGATAACAACAATGACAAAAACAACAACAATAATAATAACAATAATAATAATGTTAACAACAATAATGATTGTAGCAATGATAACAAAATGACAAAGACAACAACAATAATAATAACAGACAGATAAAAGAATAAAAGAGTGCGGTGGAGGGCGGCGCCGCATCAGGCTGAAAGTGACACTTGACTGAAGACAGCGTACAAGACAGATCACCCCTTCCTATCAATCACTGCGCTCCCGGCACCATCGCCATAAAAACGAAACAAAGTGCCGCCAATAGTGTCACACGCGGTCAATGCTATTATCATGCAACCGCGTATTTTCGCACGCATGCGCTGTGAACATTCTCACACCTGGATTGATCGTGCAATAATAGCTCGTCCCGCTGTATCCTCTGCATCAACCGGCAAGCAGGTGCACAGCGAGTAATGCACGTACGCACTCACGCTCTTTAGTCACTCTTGTGACCGAGAACGCCAGAGAACTCTATATGTATTGCATCAATGCCCGATGGCTGGGAGGAGGAAGGTATAAATAAAAGTGGGTAAAGAAGGAGAGGGAGGGAGGGAGGAGGAGGGGAAGGAAGGAAGGAAGGAAGGAAGGAAGGAAGGAAGGAAGGGAGGGAGGAAGAGAGGAAGGAGGAGAGGGAGGAAAAGGAGGAGAGGGAGGAGAAGGAGGAGAAAGAAGAGGAAGAGGAAGAGGGAGAGGAAGGGGAATGGGGGAGGAGGGGAGGAGGGGAGGAGGAAGAGGGAGGGGAAGGGGGATAGGGGGGAGGGGGATAGGGGGGAGGGGGATAGGGGGGAGGGGGAGAGGGGGAGGAGGAGGAGGAGGAGGAGGAGGAGGAGGAGGAGGAGGAGGAGGAGGAGGAGGAGGAGGAGGAGGAGGAGAAGAAGAAGAAGAAGGAGCAGGAGAAGCAGGAGGAGGAAGAGGAAAAAAAAGAGGTGGAGGAGGGGATGTAGGAAGACCGAGAGGAAGGTGTAATGGGGAGGAAAAGGGGATTTGTGAGACAACGCAGTGCAAAACCTGAGAGTTTCGTAACATCAACTGGCCATCTATCACGACTCATCTCAGGGACGCCACTCATCGGAGTCTTGCGTGTGTCTTTCTTCTGCCACGAATTCGTTGACTATAAAACCGGGATGATTAGAATTTCGTCTCAAGATTGGAATCCGGTGCCTGCAATTGAGTTCGCATTGCATAACATCTAGGTCGCTCACATTGCTTGCTTGCAAATGATAAATTCGCTAAGGCTTGGGAGTTTCATTTTTATCAATTTTCATTCATTTTACTGCTAAATAAATTCAATTCCAATCTTACTTCCTACGTGTCTTCCTTTATCTCCGTATCTCGTAAACATAAACATAAACAGCACATAAACAGGTATACAATGAAACCAAATTGAAAAAATAAACGTAAACGCAAGTAGTAAAATAGTTAATTCACTGATTAACTAATGTTTTAAGAACAAATCCTCACAAGAGAGAGTAGAAAAAAATGCCAAGGAAGAAAAAGAACATTAAAATACGTGACCACAAACCAGTACATTTCTAACGTGAAAGTTAAGCCATCATCACTCGCCGAGTTCTTGAAACCAAAGATACACCCTTCTCCATTCCTTCCCTCCTCTCCCTGTAACCACCCACTCTTCTGTTCTCTTCTGTTCTCTTCTCTTCTCTTCTCTTTCCTTTTTTTCCGTTTCCTTCCCCTCTCCCTTTCTCTCCCGTCTCTTCCACTCTTTAACGTAGCTTTTCCCTCCCCCTCCCCTCTCTCCCTTTTCCCCTTCTCCTCCCTTCCCCTCCCCCATTCCCCTCCTCCTGCTTCACTCCTCATCTCTCCCCCTCCCCGCTCTCCCTCCACCTAATACCCCGCCCCCGCCCCCGCCCCCACCAACCCTCATCACGTACTGAGGAAGCAGCGTGAGGCTTTTCTTACCTGACGCCCCTAATTCGTCTATGTCAACCGTAATTCTTGCGTCATCGTGCCACTGCATTACCTGGGGAGAAGAGTAAATTGGGGGATTTAGCGGTGATGACAATATTTACCGGAAAAAAAGGGCTGCTGTTTTGCTTTTTCTGCGTCTCAGTATTATTATATCTTGTTTCTGTGTGTGTGTGTGTGTGTGTGTGTGTGTGTGTGTGTGTGTAGGGAGGGAGGGGGTGTGCGTGTGCGTGTGCGTGTGCGTGCGTGTGTAAATGTGCTAGTATGTGTATTTACATATGACTGCGTGTGCTTGTATGTGTATTTACATATGACTGCGTGTGCTTGTATGTGTATTTACATATGACTGCGTGTGCTTGTATGTGTGAGCAAGTTATCTTGTTTCTGTGTGTATGTGTGGGGGGGGGAGGGGGGATGCGTGCGTGTACGTGCGAGTGTTTACGTGTGCTTGTGAATGTACCTACATGTGACTGCGTGTGCTTGTATACGTGCACAGTGTGTACGTGTGAATGTCTATCTACACGCGCACACATTAGCAGAAATGTGAGGTTATTCATCACCAGATCTTAAAATGAAACTCACTCTCTCCCGCCA
This sequence comes from Penaeus japonicus, assembly GCF_977035675.1. Lineage (NCBI taxonomy): Eukaryota > Metazoa > Arthropoda > Malacostraca > Decapoda > Penaeidae > Penaeus > Penaeus japonicus. Next base: position 43,841,934 of record NW_028234403.1, read on the forward strand.
CCATTATCCCCTGCATCACTTCCCGTGCCTAACGACCTACCGTCAAATCCGTACCCTAACTGTCCTTATCTGCCCTTAGGTTCCTTCTTCTATCTCCTGCTCCCTCCCTTATTATTTTTCCCGCGCACGGCCCTCGATGTTCATCCATCTCTCTCCCGAGTCCTAATTCCACAAGCGTCTCCTCGATCCATCTAGCTTCCCCGCCTTCAATGCACCATCGATTCTCCATCTTTCCATTGACCTTTCGTCCTTCTATCTCCTCTTTTAGTCCAGGAGTAGCTGTGGCGACCTTCCCCGCTATCGGTTAACGTAGGGAGTCTTGAGAGAAAGCGATAACCCTTCCCAGGACCACTTCTTTTTATCAATGCGATAACACGGGCGGCACGATGCATACACTCCCATATCCTCCCCACGCTTATATCTCTCTCTCTCTCTCTCTCTCTCTCTCTCTCTCTCTCTCTCTCTCTCTCTCTCTCTCTCTCTCTCTCTCCTCTCTCTCTCTCTCTTTCTCTCTCTCTCTCTCTCTCTCTCTCTCTCTCTCTCTCTCTCTCTCTCTCTCTCTCTCTCTCTCTTTCTCTCTCTCTCTCTTCTCTCTCTCTCTCTTCTCTCTCTCTCTCTTCTCTCTCTCTCTCTTCTTCTCTCTCTCTATCTTTTCTCTCTCTTTCTCTTTCTTTATCTTTCTCTTTCTTCATCTTTCTCTTTCTTCATCTTTCTCTCTCTCCCTTTCCCTTCTCTCTCCCTTTCCCTTCTCTCTCCCTTTCCCTTCTCTCTACCTTTCCCTTCTCTCTACCTTTCCCCCCTCACTCTCTTTTCCCCCCTCTTTCTTTATTCATCTCTCTCTCTTTATTCATCTC
>NW_028234403.1:43852787-43860287 GCF_977035675.1 Penaeus japonicus
GAGCGCAGCCCCACCCCTGCCGGCGCGCGCGATCCGCGAGCTAGCGACTGCGCGCGAGAGCCTTCTCTCTCTCTCACTCTTCCTCTCTCTCCGTCTCTCTCTCTCTCTTCTCTCTCTCTCTCATTCTCCCTTCCTTCTCCCTCCCTTCTCTCTCTCTCCTTCTCTCTCCCTTCTCTTCCTCTCTCTCTCTCTCCTTCTCTCTCTCTCCTTCTCTCTCTCTCTCCTTCTCTCTCTCTCTCCTTCTCTCTCTCTCCTTCTCTCTCTCTCCTTCTCTCTCTCTCCTTCTCTCTCTCTCCTTCTCTCTCTCTCCTTCTCTCTCTCTCCTTCTCTCTCTCTCTCTCTCTCCCTATCTATCTCTCTCTCTCTCTCCCTATCTATCTCTCTCTCACTCTCTTTATCTATCTCTCTCTCACTCTCTTTATCTATCTCTCTCTCACTCTCTCTATCTCTCTCTCTCTCACTCTCTCTATCTATCTCTCTCTCACTCTCTCTATTTATCTCTCTCTCACTCTCTCTATCTATCTCTCTCTCACTCTCTCTATCTATCTCTCTCTCACTCTCTCTCTCACTCTCTCTATTTATCTCTCTCTCACTCTCTCTATCTATCTCTCTCTCACTCTCTCTATCTATCTCTCTCTCACTCTCTCTATCTATCTCTCTCTCACTCTCTCTATCTCTCTCTCTCTCACTCTCTCTATCTCTCTCTCTCTCACTCTCTCTATCTCTCTCTCTCTCACTCTCTCTATCTCTCTCTCTCTCACTCTCTCTATCTCTCTCTCTCTCACTCTCTCTATCTCTCTCTCTCTCACTCTCTCTATCTCTCTCTCTCTCACTCTCTCTATCTCTCTCTCTCTCACTCTCTCTATCTATCTCTCTCTCACTCTCTCTATCTATCTCTCTCTCACTCTTTCTATCTATCTCTCTCTCACTCTTTCTATCTATCTCTCTCTCACTCTCTCTATCTATCTCTCTCTCACTCTCTCTATCTCTCACTCTCTCTATCTATCTCTCTCTCTCTCACTCTCACTCTCACTCTCACTCTCACTCTCACTCTCACTCTCACCCTCACCCTCACCCTCACCCTCACCCTCACCCTCACCCTCACCCTCACCCTCACCCTCACCCTCACCCTCACCCTCACCCTCACCCTCACTCTCACTCTCACTCTCACTCTCTCTCTCTCTCTCTCTCTCTCTCTCTCTCTCTCTCTCTCTCTCTCTCTCTCTCTCTCTCTCTCTAGGACTTAGCATGCTGAGGGTGATAATCCATACTGTTATATCGTTCTCCTGATATGTAAACATTTAATTGTGTATGCTTGTGATTGACCCGTCTTTTGCTCTGTATATATTTCAACATGTTGACATAGCTGTAAGGTTTTGTAAAATATATGTGAGCCCAAAGAGGGACTAAGATTGGGGTGAGGATAACCTATGTTACCGCATCCTCTCACTCTCTCTATCTCTCTCTCACTCTCTCTATCTCTCGTCCACTCTCTCTATCTCTCTCCCACTCTCTCTATCTCTCTCTCACTCTCTCTATCTCTCGCCCACTCTCTCTATCTCTCTCTCACTCTCTCTATCTCTCTCTCACTCTCTATATCTCTCTCTATCTCTCTCTCACTCTCTCTATCTCTCTCTCACTCTCTCTCACTCTCTCTATCTCTCTCTCACTCTCTCTATCTCTCTCTCACTCTCTCTATCTCTTTCTCTCTCACTCTCTCTATCTCTCACTGTAATGTCAAAATAAAGCAAAGATTGCGAATTGCGTTAACAAAGTAAACGAAAAGTAAAAACAAAACAAAACTGAAAACTGCGTATCCGAACAGGTAAAAAGAAAAAGAAAAAAAAGTTTCCGAATTACGCAACCGAACAAGTGAAAAAGAAAGCAAAGACTAAGTACCGAGCAAACAAACAAGTGAAAAAGAGAGCAAGGACTGCGAAAGGGTTACATAATGCAACCAGGATAGACTATCTGGTGCAACTCGATCTCAAGACACTAACCGCGTAACATGCAACTCGAGATACTCCTTGGTGCCATGTGGAGAAAATTCACTTCAATTATACGTGTTACTGCTGTTACATATTGCGGTGGTTGTTATTGTTATCATTATTTAACTATTATAGTTGTCATGATAAATATCATTATCATTCCTATAATTATCATTATCGTCAATGCTATCATTATCATAATATTCATCATCATCATCGTTATCTTTTTTACGGACATAGCTGATATCATTCTGTTCTTTATCTTTATTATGATAATAACTAATTATCATCATGATAATTCCTGCCAATATATCATGATAACGAACACATTTTTAGCATCGCCATTATGTCTTATCTAGACATGAACAATAATAACAAAAACAATGAAAATGATAATAACAATAATCATAGTAATTATTATTATTATCATTAATATTTTAATTATTATTATTATTATCACTATCAAAACAAAAGCAACAATAATAACAATTACTACTACAAACACAACTACAACAACAAAAATGACGAAGATGATAACAATGACATCAAGAACAAAAATAATTAGAACAAGCAACGGAAACAGCCCCAAAATAACCAAAGGCGTTGACCAGTTTATTGAAGAACACCTACTAATTTCAGTATAGTAATTACTCTCATAATAACGATCGCTTGAGCGAAGGAGCCTCGAAAGTGCCTCACTTGCCATGCCACTGACCCCGCCACACCTGCACAGAATGCCCTTTGACCTCCCCGGAACTCATTCGGGCGTCTCGGGTCAGCTCTTTAAAAGATTTCTGGGGACAACCACGGAGGAGGAGGAGGAAGAAGAGGAAGAGGATGGGGGGAGGGAAAGAGGATGGGGGGGAGGGAAAGAGGATGGGGGGGAGGGAAAGAGGATGGGGGGGAGGGAAAGAGGATGGGGGAGGGGGAGGGAAAGAGGATGGGAAGGGGAAGCGGGAAAAGGGAGAAGAGCAGGAGCAGGAGCAGGAGGAGGAGGAGGAGGAGGAGGAGGAGGGGGAGGGGGGGAGGAGGAGGAGGAGGAGGAGGAAAAGGAGGGGGAGGAGGAGATGGAGGGGGAGGAGGAGGAGGAGGAGGAGGGGGAGGAGGAGGAGATGGAGGGGGAGGGGGAGGGGGAGGAGGAGATGGAGGGAGAGGGAGAGGGGGAGGGGGAGGGGGAGGAGGAGCAGGAGGAGGAGGGGGGGTGGAGAGTAGGAGGAGGGGGAGGGCGGGGGGTGGGGAAGGAAGAGGAGGAGGAAGAGATGAAACGAAAATAGTAAGAAAGAAATAGAAGGTGGGAAATGGAGATGAAACAATGCTACCTGTCTCGACGACCGCTCGACGACTCGCAAATCACTTCCCTAATGACCCCAATCCTCCAATCGCGAATTAACCACAATTTGCTTCGATGACCCTCCCCCTGACCCCTACCCCCACACCATCAAAACTTTTAAACGACACATTCGACTGACCCCTCCCTTAGTTGCAAACCAATAACCTGTTTTCCCGAACGAACTGAAACCACACGTTCGAGACGAAAGAAAAGAAAAGAAGAAGAAGAAGAATAAAAAAGATGAACTAAAAATCAAAGCGGAACTCCGATTTCTAGCCGATTAAAAACAGATAACTTACTCTATGACTTCGGAGGGGAGAAGAGAGGAACAGGATGACGAAATGGAACGTGAGAGAGGTGTGTTTCGTGTGCGTGTGCGTGTGCGTGTGTGTGTGTATATGTGTGTGTAAATATGTGTGTGTATGTGTGTGTGCGTGTGTTTTTGTGTGCGTGTTTTTTTTCTTTGTGTGTGTGTGTGTGTGTGTGTGTGTGTGTGTGTGTGTGTGTGTGTGTGTGTGTGTGTGTGTGTGTGTGTGTGTGTGTGTGTGTGTGTGTGTGTGTTTTGTGTGTGTGTGTGTGTGTGTGTGTGTGTGTGTGTGTGTGTGTGTGTGTGTGTGTGTGTGTGTGTGTGTGTGTGTGTGTGTGTGTGTGTGTGTGTGTGTGTGTGTGTGTGTGTGTGTGTGTGTGTGTGTGTGTGTGTATGAGTGTGTGTGTGTATGAGTGTCTATGTATGAGTGTCTATATGTGTGTGTGTGTGTGTGTGTGTGTGTGTGTGTGTGTGTGTGTGTGTGTGTGTGTGTGTGTGTGTGTGTGTGTGTGTGTGTACGCGCGCGCAAACATAAATAGGTAGATAGATATATACATATCCTACATCACCAAAAAATCAAGAAAAAGGGAAAACAATACAGACGGAAGTGCAAACAAAGCAGAACAAAAGTGAAGAAAAGGAAAAAGACAAAGTAAGAAAGAAAGTCCATCTGAGTAAGATTTTTTTAAAGTGTAAAACTGGAAGAGAAAAATTCAAAAAGACATAATAAAACCGCTGCATTAGGATAGTTTATGCACTCTCCTCTACTCCCAAACGCAACTCTCTGATCCTGCAAAAATTGGGGCTGATTGCACACTTCTTGCAACAGAGCGCGTAGTGCTGATGAGTGACTGCAATTGCTAAAACCGCTCTTTACACCCGAAGCTTCTACGACATTCATATGTATGTAGTCCTCGCTTCATGATCCAAATATTCGTAATTCTTCGTTTTCATTTTCTCTTTTTATTTAATTTTCCTATATCTTCCCGTCGCTCCTATTGTTGTTATCACTATATTCAACATCACCACTGTCATCATCATCAAAACACTTTGCATTCCTTTCTCGCTTCTTGCAATGTTAATCCTCGTGTTTTGCTTATTAAAGAGGACCCGGGTAATTAATTTCATGGAGGATATAATTACTTAAAAGAATGTAATCTATCCATTTGACGAGACACTTCCCTAATGAGAGCTTCCATGATGACGAATGGTCTTAATAACGATGCGAATTATCTACCGTTTTTGTGTCCTGACTTAATCGCCGAGCACGAGAGCTTGGAAATACGGGTGGAACTTCAATAATCCGGCAGGCTTGGGGCCAGACAGATGCCGGAGGAGTGGATTTTCCCAACCAATGAAGCTATGTGTATAACAGGTAAAACAATAATTACACTGTGATGTATTACTGACATTACTGACAAACTCAACCACCATAAGTCAGTTGTGATTGATATAAATGATAAGATGCGGTGGTGGCGTCACGAACGCCAGATTCACATTACTGCTCCGAACTGCCGAAGCTGCCACACAAAAAAACACCGAAGAAGCGAGGTTCAGCCTATATCATGACTAGTGAAAGGTAGAAAAAAACAAAAAGATAAATGTTCATATGTTTCTTATCCCTACTCCTCTTCCTACTATTCGTTCTCTGAAATCGATATCTTTGAAAGTGACCATAATTTAAGCAACTAGTTTTTGAAAATGGCGACGTTGTTCACTCAACACGTGAAGCAGGTCCCGATTAAACCTCCTCTTATCTAGCTCTAGAGACTGATGCAATCAGCAAACTTCAAAAAGAAAGAATACTAGTACAATGAATTCGTAAAAATCTAAAACTCAATGAATCAAAAACAAAGATTATAAAACAGTCATGACGTACTTATCCCAAATTACCAGCATGCGCATCCAGTCAGACTATTAATGAACTTTTTCACTTGAAGAAAGAATCAGATGCGGTCCTTCCTGGTTGAAAGGTAAAAAAAAAAAAAAAAAAAGGTAAAGACTCTTTATTGTTGCCATTTTTTATGTGACGATAAGCACCGGATTTTACTATCTCCGCATTATATAAATGATAACAGTAGAGTGGAGACAGGTGATGATAATAATAATAATGATAGTGTGTGTGTGTGTGTGTGTGTGTGTGTGTGTGTGTGTGTGTGTGTGTGTGTGTGTGTGTGTGTGTGTGTGTGTGTGTGTGTGTGTGTGTGTGTGTGTGTGTGTGTGTGTATGTGTGTGTATGTGTGTGTATGTGTGTGTGTGTGTGTGTGTGTGTGTGTGTGTGTGTGTGTGTGTGTGTGTGTGTGTGTGTGTGTGTGTGTGTGTGTGAGTGTGTGTGTGAGTGTGTGATTGTGAGTGAATGAGTGCGTATGAATTCCTGAATGCGCTCACTAACAGAGGTACACAGACGGCGCTCTTTCCGAATAAATAAATAGGAAAGACAATCATGAATCGAGAACAGGATTTTCAGAGAAGCCATCCATTCACGGACCCGATGACCGGGCGGAAACACATCCAGCAAATACTAAAATTGATGTTCCAATGCAGACTCCCCTCGTTACGTCTCGCAAATGGCCATTCGTGTTTACAGTGCAATTCCTGGAACCAGAACCGGAACGCTTTTGGCGCACAAACAGCAATTCATCCTTCACGTCCCCGCTATGAGAGCAGCATCTTGAGCCCCCCCTCCCCTCTCTCCCCCACCCCCACACAAATATACTTTTAATAGCGGCCTGTCTGCAGTTTAGGTGGAGAAGACTTACGGCAGAGATTCCAGCAGTCAGCGCTTCCTGGAAAGGAAAATATCAAGATCTCTATTTCCTGCTCTGGCTAGTAAGGTCATCAACATTGCAGGTTTCCAGCGGCGAGAATCAACGGGACTGGAATAGCAAGCTACGTTTACCCGGGACTCCCTGCTACACAAGACAATCAGAGGGAATTACACGCAATTAAGAAGGTAACGCGCCATCTCAATTTCGTCGGGAAACACATTGAGAACACATGAAATGCTTGGCGAACTCCATTCCCGAAAGGACTCAATTCTACGTCCTTTGTATCGTAAATAACCGCACTATTCCCGTCGGCGCTCATCATGGACAATTATCACCTTCGAAACAATAATAATCTCTATCAAAGATGTCTATCTACGGTCACTTAGACAGGTGTCGATTCAATATCTATCTAAAGCACAACTTCAGGACAGATTGAATGATATCCAGTAATAACTGTCATGGGTGTACGGACCCGTTTCAAGAGGTTGTTGTTCATCTATTCGGGCGTTCCGATGGTGCTCAAGTCAAACCGTGGCATTCAATAAATCGAACCTCCAGGAACAATATGAAAAAGCGAAGTTGCTACACCAGCTGAGATACTCCTTTCGATCTGTCAAGATTTTCATCGCCGATATGTTAAAATCTGTTTTGTTGTATCATCAATACCATAACCTTCGTAACTTGTATTATATTACAAGCCCAAATCTTTAAACAAATTGTCATATACTTCGTTAAGTTTCACCTGGATATACATAAAACAATGTTATGTAAATGTAGTTATAAGTATCTCTATCTCTATCTAACAATCTATCAATATAATTAGTGTTTATAATTCAATTAAGCTATACAAAAGCACATCAAAAGGTTCCGTATCACAAAATGAACAGGGGGAGTGACAACTGCAAACAATCGGGCGAACAAAGAAAAAACTAAATACACCCGACGCGTCTCGCCGACCGAGAATGGGAGAAAAGAGCGGCGAGAAACCCGCGTGCGGCGGCGAGTGCCCAGGTGGTGGAGATGAGGCGAGGTGTATGGAGAGCTCTGCGGCGAAGAGACCTAATAAGCACTTTAGGGGGTCCGTAACGAGAGGAGACAAAATAAATA
>NW_028234403.1:43872787-43875287 GCF_977035675.1 Penaeus japonicus
AAGCAGAAATTCTAAATAAAAGATGGCGAATTTCCTGCCTAGAGTGACTGATCTCGGCGGCATTGGTATCTTAAAAAATAAATATCCATTTAACAAACACTACAAGGAAGAATGCACCAAGAAGTAGCGATCTTCATCTAAGCTGCCATGAATACATGCAATTTAGGCAGAGCACTCCCATGTCCCTAAGCTTCTATAATTTGATACAACTTTGCAACTTAATCTCATACATAATGGATATGACTGAAGTGGAGACACTCAACGGACAATATTCGCCACGAGCTTCTAAAAAGAAAACTTTTCTTTTCGTCGATCTGTGTCTGTCTGTTTGCCTGGATCTCTGTCTGTCAGTTTCGTTGGATCTGTTTAAGTCTATCTGTTTGTCTGTATGTCTGCTTATCCCCCCCCCCCTCTTTTGGACACAAATTCGTTCCGCCGTTTACTCCCCCATCATCCATTCATCATTCATGGATTCGTCCTTGAGCCTTTCAAGAGAAGACCTTGACTGGACATCACTATGCCATATATATATATATGTGTGTGTGTGTGTGTGTGTGTGTGTGTGTGTGTGTGTGTGTGTGTGTGTGTGTGTGTGTGTGTGTGTGTGTCTGTGTGTGTGTGAGTGAGTGTGTGTTTGCGTGTGCGAGCGCGTGCGCATTTGTCCCGGAATCTTTAAAAAATCCGATAAGATGAATTGAACAAAATAGGTCTGACTCGTCAACACTGTCGGCTTGAAATTTGTAAACGGCTTTCGAAACCTCTTACACTACAAAAGGTCTTATACTGCCGATGATGTAGTCTACGGCCTTTGCAGCACGGCCGTGGAGCGAGGAGGAAGAGGTGGAAGAGGTGGAAGAGGTGGAGGAAGTGGTAGAAGAGGTGGAAGAGGTGGAAGAGGTGGAAGGAAGAGGTGGAAGAGGCAGAGGAGGTGGAGCTGGAAGAGGTGGAAAAGGTGTAAGAGGTGGAAGAGGTGGAAGAGGTGGAGTAGGTGGAAGAGGTGGAGAAGGTGGATGAGGTGGAAGAGGCAGAGGAGGTGGAGCTGGATGAGGTGGACAAGGTAGAAGAGGTGGAAGAGGGGGATGAGGTGTGAGAGGGGGAGGAGGGGGAAGAGATTGATGAGTTGGGAGAGGTGGAGGAGGTGGAAGAGGTGGAAGAGGTGGAAGAGGTGGAAGAGGTGGAGGAGGTAGAGAAGGTGGAAGAGGTGGAGAAGGTGAAAGAGGTGGAGAAGGTGTAAGAGATAGAGAAGATGGAAGAGGTGGAGAAGGTGGAAGAGGTGGAAGAGGCAGAGGAGGTAGAGAAGGAGGAAGAGGTGGAGAAGGTGAAAGAGGTGGAGAAGGTGTAAGAGATAGAGAAGATGGAAGAGGCAAAGGAGGTGGAAGAGGAGGAAGAGGTGGAGAAGGAAAAGGTGGAGGAGGTGGAAGAGGGGGAGGAGGTGGAATAGGTGGAGGAATGGAAGAGATAGATGAGGTGGAGGAGGTAGAAGAAGTAGAGGAGGTGGAAGAGGTGCAGGAGGTAGAAGAGGTGGAAGAGGCAGAGGAGGTGGAAGAGGTGGAGGAGGTGGAAGAGGTGGAAGAGGTGGAAGAGGTGGAGGAGAGGGAAGAGGGGAAGAGGTGGAGGAGGCGGAAGAGGGGGAGGAGGGGGAAGAGGTGGAGGAATGGAAGAGGTGGAAGAGGGGGAGGAGGTGGAACAGGTGAAAGAATGGAAGAGATAGATGAGGTGGAGGAGTGGAAGAGGTAGAGGAGGTACAAAAGGAGGAGGGAGTGGAGGAGGTGGAAGAGGAGAAGGAGGTGGAAGAGGTGGAGGAGTGGAAAAGGTGGAAGGGCTGGAGAGAGGTGGAGGAGGAGGAAGAGGTGGAAGAGGTGGAAGAGGAGGAGGAGGTGGAAGAGGTGGAAGAGGAGGAGGAGGTGGAAGAGAAAGGTGGAAGAGGGAGGTGGAGGTGGAAGTGGAGGTGGAGGAGGAGGAGGAGGTGGAAGAGGGAGGTGGAAGAGGAGGAGGAGGTGGAAGAGGGAGGTGGAAGATAGGTGGAGGGGTGGAAGAGGGAGGTGGAAGAGGCAGAGGAGGTGGAGCTGGAAGAAGTGGAGAAGGTGTAAGAGGTGGATGAGGTGGAAGACGTGGAGAAGGTGGAAGAGGTGGAGAAGGTGGATGAGGTGGAAGAGGCAGAGGAGGTGGTGCAGGAGGAAGAGGTGGAGAAGGTGGAAGAGGTGGAAGAGGCAGAGGAGGTGGAGCAGGAGGAAGAGGTGGAGAAGGTGGAAGAGGAGGAAGAGGTAGAGGAGAAGGAAAAGGTGGAGGAGATGGAAGAGATAGATGAGGTGGAAGAGGAGGAAGAGGTAGAGGAGAAGGAAAAGGTGGAGGAGTTGGAAGAGGTGGAGGAGGTGGAAGAGATAGATGAGGTGGAAGAGGTGGAGGAGGTGGAAGAGGTGGAAGAGGCAGAGGAGGTGGAAGAGGTAGAGGAGAAGGAAAAGGTGGAGGAGATGGAAGAGGTGGAGGAGGTGGAAGAGAT
>NW_028234403.1:43900287-43901523 GCF_977035675.1 Penaeus japonicus
GTAAACATGTGATACTATGGATTGTAAAACTAATTCAGATCTCATTTCTCTCCTCGCAGGTCATGGACGATTCGGAAGCAAGTGTATTTATGTGTCTTATTATATGCCTTGTCATAGTATATGCCATGGTACGGGGTTACGGTTTCCTCTTCTCCAGGGTCGACAATGACATCCACGTTGGATTTGTACCCATGGAGAGAATCAGCAGGGCTTTTCAGGCACCGTCAATAGCGGGTAACAATGTCAAGAGTGAATGAAGATTTTGCTTTTATTGAACTAAATCATCAGTGGTTCCAACCTTTTTCAATACCCAGCCATCCCTCTGCAGTCCACAGCTTGCAAACCACTTAATTAGTAGATACTGTACTGTTTCTTGAATGTAATTAATGTTATCTGAACTAATGTCCACATTAGTTTGATTTTCTACAAGGAAACACTCAATTTGATATTGTTACCCCAGCGAGAGTGTTGGTATGTGTGTAATATTGTGCGAACATGCTAACATGATGAAATCGGTGACAAACATGGCGTAAGGGTCGAGGCGTGGCCCTTGTATCCTGATTTCCTTGTGCTTGCCCCTTGTATTGTGATTCCTATATTGTGCCCGAGGACTTTAAAGTGTAATGTGGATATCCTCTTGTATTCTGCCCGAGAATTAATATAACTTGTGTTGAACTGACTAAGTAAATAAGAAACAGTGTTATTGTGTGTTTCCTTGTGCCCTGCTTCGCCTCCCGGTGTTCCCCTTGTCGGTGTTCTGGGCCGCTGACGATCATCAACTTATTATTCTTATTTAGTGTTTATAATTTAATGGAGTATAACTTCTCAGCTTAAAAATTCATTCACTGACTACATCAAAGAGCAAAGTTGTTGTCTCGTAAAAAGAATAGAAAATAAACATATATATGTCACTTCTTGTACCTTTAACGCCATGCTTGACTGGCGGTGGTGTGATATTGTGAACAAAGTGACGATCAAAAATATATATAAACAAAGTGACCAACAGAAAAAAAATGAATGTAATTTAGCTAGTCCCCATAACTGGAAAACTGTTTAGAAAGACTAGAAATTCAAATATCCCTTAATATTCGAATTTACGAGTAAATAAGTCAATAATTTATGAATATAGAAATCAAGAATAGATGAACGCTGAATTCAACATTCATAGTTTATAGATATTTTTAATTTTAATTAGAACATTTTAAATACCAATTCAGTATTCAAACGTATTGCCAC
>NW_028234403.1:43901623-43904123 GCF_977035675.1 Penaeus japonicus
TGTATATATATGTATATATATGTATACATATATACACATATATGTATAACACACATACATTTATATATATGTATATATATATATATATATATATATATATATATATATATATATATACATATATGCACACACATACATATACGCTGTATATAATCCCATTACATTCACCTCAACAATCTTTTCCAATCCCAAACCAGGTCCTTTCCCTACCGCTGGAAGGGAGTGCTCGCTCCCGTACGCCTCGGTCCTTTGGCGCAAGTGTGGTGCTGTGCCCCCGGCGTCCCCCCCGTGACAGCGGGTCAGCACCACCCATTGGGCTCAGAGCCGAAGCCACCACTGTGCAAAGACCGATTTAGGTCAGTAGTGCACAGGCGTGCGAGGAGCTCCCAGCCATGTGTGCGGCCTTCACTTGGTGTTCATCCCTCTCTTCGTGGGGATTCTTAAGGATTATGTTTTTGCCAATTGCCGTTATCAGCTTTCGTCATCACATGGTTCACGCCGTCATCTGGACGGATTACTCGCCAAGGAGTAGTTAGAGTGCGTGTTAGTAAGCCTTTTTCATTATTTTAATTGGCTGCTTTTGCGTTGGATGTGCGCGTAAGTTAAACCCGCCAGATGTCGCTTTCTTGTCATAGCGCAATGGAGACGCTGCTGAGATACGACTTTCCGCAGAAATCTTGATTCATGAGAACACTTTTGTTCGTTATTATTCAATTCTAGCGCTCTCTTTTTACAAATATCTTGCGATCGATAATCTGATACACTGCAAATAAGCTTGTGTAAAATATGTGACGCCCACACACTTATATTTACAAATTTAACAAATTCATATATTGCCAAATACGCATAAGGAATAAGCATAAAACGCGAATGAGACCAAAATCATACAATAAACACACACACTCACACACACACACACACACACACTCTCTCTCTCTCTCTCTCTCTCTCTCTCTCACACGCGCGCGCGCGCACTCCCTCGCTACCCCTCACGGAAGCTAGCACAGCAAGCTCACGAGACCCACATTTCGTGCCGTATGCCCACATGACCTACAAAGCGACGCTATCATGTTTAACGGCCCTCCTTCCAGCGCCAGTGCCAAGTACATAACGGACATCCGACCGCGTTCGCGTAGAGAAAATCCGGATTCAGCGACGTTCGCGAAGGGGGATCTTGGTGGCCTTTGCTACCACAGATGTCATTCTTTTGTCTGATCATTCGTTCCTTGATTACGGGAAAGTTATATAACCTTTGATCTTGCAGCAATTTTTAATTATTCATTGTCTAATTACGCACTGTGTGATGAACAGTGGAATACCATATTATCTAAAGTTAAGGTGTGAAATTTGTCGCAGCGATTCGAAGGAAATGGAAAGCTTATAAGGGAACGGAAAGTGAGAGATAGAAATAGAGATAAAGAAAAATATAGATAGATATAGAGGGGGATGAGATAGAGATCCGTGTAAATCACGCACAAATAACCAACTATTGACAACAACTTGTAGACTTATCATTGTAAAGCAATAAAAAAACACAGACAATTGAAGTTGACAGATTTTTTCATCAGAAACAGTCCGATTATCTACACTAATAACGCCTTAGTATACAACGTCCAGCTTTGTGTATCGTTATAACCGAGGGAATTTGTAATTGATATAGAAAAATATATATTCTCGAACGACTACACAAGAGAGAATTACTCAATTAAATAAGGAAACATAATAACCCAACAACAACAACAACGGCACGAAAAAAATCCAAAAGCATGTTAGTGGACCACCGTGACGACGAAAAGATGCCCCGAGGGCACCCCGCGTGACTTGCAGCAGAGATCCCCGCCGTCGGGAGGTCATCAGCTGTTTCGCTTCGTCAGGTCTTGTGCTACCTGTCTTGAGGTGCCATGGAAGGGCTGCACCCTATGCCCCCAGTCTTAGCTTAAATCGCGCTAGGCTACGTAGGTTGATGTAGGTTACGTTAGGTTAGGTTAAACTAAGTAAGGTTAACTTTAAATTCCTGGGAACAGGTGAAACCCATCGAGAACATTGTTTTGGCAATTGTGAAATGATGATAAGATATGGATGTTGTCTCAAAGGAAGAACTTTGGAAAGAGGTCATTCAGTACGGCAAACCTCCCCTCCCTCCTCTCCCCCCACCAGACGAAATGAAAACGCTCTTTAAACACACACGCATACACACCCACACGAAATATTCAGTTCATAGCAGTTATAATGTCACACCCGTCACGGAACATTATAAATTGTACGCGAGCCACCATAAATAGCTACTCCCACGGCGTGATGTTCATCCAACCCTGAGGCGCTCAAGTCCCTAATACTTAGACATTGCTTGGAGTTTCCCTGGCGAAGCGACCCAGATGGATTTAGTTCGTTCGCGCTGGAAATGAGGGTGCGAGGCGGCTTCCTGTTTCACATTGCGAATACGGCGCCTGCAAAAGGGGCGTAGTGTTATTTGGGCATACATACATAGTTAAATATACGC
>NW_028234403.1:43911623-43916623 GCF_977035675.1 Penaeus japonicus
TCATCGTCATTACCTCAGAAACACCTACGAACAACTGAAACATAAAACAAAACAAAGGGAAAGCGGGTCAGCACAACAGCTTTACTTACAACATGCCCTCTCTCTCTCTCTCCAGCGAATGACTGTGATCCTCGTGGTGGCGCTGGCCCTCCTGGGCTCCACCAGCGCCCAGCGTCCTTCCAGGCTGCAACAGATGGTCAGGGGATTTATGGACGATATGAATGACATGGCTTCGAGGATTGGCACCGGAATGCTCAAGTGAGTGGCAGGCGGTCGTGTAAAATAAGAACGCTAATTAAGAGTAAAGATAATGATTATGTGTGATAATATCTGATCAGCCGAAAACATGTTGATTTCCTTAGTGATATTTCTTGCAATATTAGTGAAACTAACACCTGTAATAATGAGTGACTCCATCCAGAACCTTGATTATGTTTCCGCCAAGCTATACTGCTCCTGCCCCCCACCCAGGTCGTTCAACAGTAGGCCAGGATTATCACGAGAGAACCGCCCTGCCGTTCTTCCCGGTCGCAAGCGCCAACGCCCCGTGCCCCTCGATGACCTCCCGGCCCGTCAGTCCAACGAAAACTTGGTAGCTCCTAACGATCCCCAGCGTCCTCGCCCCGTTTTGCGCCAGGAGCGCCCTCGCCTGACCTTCCGCCAGTTCGTGGACGGCACCATGGCCGGACTTAGGAACCTCTTCCCAGGGCTCACCCGCCGAAGCTTCCACCGCAGTGCTCGCGACGTGCAGGTAAGGCCCCCGGACTACGTCCCCCCTGACCCTAGCTATGACAGTGGGGTCCCCGACCTACATCCTGACCCAATCTATGTACACCAGCCGAACCCCTCTCATCCAGCAGTCCAGGTCACGGTTAATGTGTATAACGAGCATAAGCCAACTACCGACGGTAAGGACGCTCCTGACGAAGCGCCCACTCACGTCCCCGAGTACAACCTGACTGTAACGCATCACACTAATCACTCCTTCTCAGTGACTCACATTCCCAAGCAGACCGATGAAGGGAAGCGGCAGTCACAACAACCGGTTTATCCGACGACTGAGCACAGCATCTCAAGTTATGACGGGCACTTGTATGTGTCTCCCACTAGCTCGTACAGTATTCGACGGTCAGACGTCTTTTCGGATCCGGAAAGAGACTGGTACCCTGAACGGCATCAAAGAAGTGAGGAAAACATGTCTCCTGAGCAGATGCAGTTCGGAGCTCAGTCTCTTGACATGATTTACGGCTATTACTTCGGTGACAGTAACGATGGGCAAAGACATGACAGCAAACCTCTTGGCTCTTTCAGACGGCAGAACGTTCATTTTAACCATAACGCAAATGACAGACTAGACATGGGCGGAGCAAGCGGAGATCAAGGGTACAGTGATGGGTTCCTTCACGGATTTAATAAAGGGTTTGAATCTGGCGTCAAGATTAACAGCAATAAAGGAACATCTTATAACACTAATAATCCCATTTTACATCAGAATAGCAATGTCTACAATACAAGGGGCTCTAATGGTAACAGAGGTTCCAGCAATAACTTTGCAAATCAGTACAATAACAACAATAATCCTAGCTATAGCGGGCAAGTTAGCAGTAGCAATAGTATGGTGCATCAGTTTTCGGACTCAAGCGGTGAGGGAACGGGGACAGCTGGGTGCGGAGTTCGCTGTCTTTGGGACGATCTAATGAACACTCTCGATCATTACAGCAATAATGGAGGTACTGAGGCCAGCAAGGTGACGGGAGCTTCGCCCTCAGGAGGGGTCGAGGGGCATGTGGGGCACCACCAACATGGGGAAGGAGGTGCTTACCAGAGGCCGTCCAAGGACCCTCAACCTGCCTTCAACTCATACACTGGTAACGCCGATGATAACCCGCCTGGTGTCAGCACTGTAAATACCAATACACAAAATACAGACTCATACCGACAAAGCGTGAACACCGGCCGAGGACCTTCCCAGCGTCAGCAAGGCTTCGCTTCCCGCGGCCGCCCTTTCAGCAACCGGCGCCCACCGTCAGGAACACCTCAGTTTCACAGTCAAAGGGGCGAGCTGCTTCCTCCTGGCCCGCCCTACTCCTCCCACAGTTACGACTCGATTTTGCATGATGGTCGTTTTACTGGGAAGGGTTTAGGGACGAGAGGCCAGACCAGGAAGCAGGAGTGGGACTTCCGCAGGCGCTGGGACACTCACAAGGGCAAGATGATATGAGTCTCCTGGGCTGAAATGCTCCTACCATGTAAGTCCACACCTAACACACATGAAATCTACACCTGTCATTTATGCACAGATTCAACATGCACTTGATACAAACACACCGACAGAACGCATACCACACCGGAACATTACCATTGTAACAAAGCTTACTTACTCCACAAGCTATACGCTTATCCAGTAAATTGCGGTACCGTATGCATCAATGCAATAAGGCGTTGGTCACACAAACATGAATACACAAATATAGGAACATATCTACTGACATTTTTCTACACTACACTTCCTCTTCCACTAAGATGGCAATCTATGCTACATTACATTTTCCAATATGGATTCTGTCTTATTACATATATTGTAACATACACTAAACACATACACACACACACACAGATGAAATCCTACATACAGACACAGACACACACAAACACACACAGATAAAGTCCTACACAAACATACACACACACACACACACACACAGATAAACTCCTACACACACATACAGACACATACACACATACAGATAAAGCCATATACACATATAAACACACACACACACACACATAAACACCCGCACAGATACGCAAACAGACACCCACTGCTGCACCCCAAGCACACAGCCACCACCGTGACCTCGCCTCCTCGTCCGCCGGCGCTGGCTCCCATCTCACGTAAGTCCAGTATTCGCCTAAATAGTGCATGGCTTTGGCTTCCGTCTTTGCTGTACATAGCAGGGAGAGCCTGTGTAAAAAGGCATGTTCTGGTAAACGTTTGGTTCCTAGGATAAGATGTCTGACCTTTTCAAGAGGACATAGAAACCTTTAAGTTCTGCTCTCTTTTCGCACCCGCTGGATGAGTTTAAGGATACCTTTTTTTTCACAATCTGAATTCCATTTGAAGCTAAAGAAATTTTGTCTAAGTGAGTAACCGACATTGTACATCTTTAGTTTTACAGAACTACGACTGTCCAATGGTTCATTAATTTTTCGTAAATAATTTTGACTCATCCATTATGCCTTGTTACACAATATGTTAAATAATTCACATTTTTGTTACTTAAGTCTTACTTCATGGTTGTTAATCTACATGAGGACGAATGTTACAGCTTATGTGAGGATCAACATGCAACTAGTTTAGTGTTGTTGGCATCGGAATAGAGTTGCCATACTCTGTAACAAGAGGAATTGAAAAGACCAGAAATTTTGAATTATTATAAATTTATTTTAGGAAAGGACAATGGGTTACGATCATGAATAGTAAGTGTTATTTTCACACTCTGGAAATGTTTATGTTCTTCTACGTTGATAGTTACTGTGGCGTTCGTTGTTACAATAGGAGTTACTAGTGTTTGTTATTTCCTCTTTTTTTTTACTTGTTGTACTATTGAGCGAAACCTATGATTGCATGAGAATGAATGTAAATGAATAACACTAGGACCGAGGTGTAGCAGCAAGTAAATTCATACTTTTACTACGTAACAAGTTTACCTTTTATGATTTATGTTTATCATCATTCTTTATATGCTATCAAATTCGATATCTAAATATATACACATATATATATCTCGGTCTGAAATGAGGAATCCATGAGGTTGTTTTCCCCAATATCATATGATGCATGTGAACCAACCTCATGGATCCAGAATCTGTACATATTATAACACTAGTATGATGGGACGAATGTATGCGCCGGGCAGGTTCCCGGCACTGTATTTATTATGTACAAATATAACCTTCTCCTAACCCGTGTATTCTTTCTCCCTTGGCATCCATATCAAATTGAGGCGTTTATTCGATTGCAGAAAACGATGCTGTCTGGATGAAACGAGTTGATTGTAGACTGTTGACGATTTGAGGGGAAAAAGGGGGATTTCATTATCTTTCAGACCTCATACTTCATCTTCTCAAAGAACAGAGAGTCAAAGAAGGAGAGCCGGACAAGAGGAGAACAACGCACCCTTCACAAAGAAAATGAGGAATTGAAATGCGAGAATGAAGAGGAAAAGGCGAGTGCCTACTTTGGCCATGCTCAGTACTACGTCTTGTTCAATTAAATGCTCGTGTGAATGATTACTGTGTTAAGGAATTAAAGAAATAAACTCTGGCAGACTTCGCTTTTAATGGTAGAGTTCGATTGCTCGTAGTGCTTAAACATATCTAAAAAAAAAGAAAAGAAAAGAAAAAAAATTGTTAACTAAAAAAAAGAGAAAAAAAGAAAAAAAAATCTAACATACTATAGTATTTACTACCCTTTGCGGATGTAATTCATGCTCAGTGATGAAACTAATAACATTAATAATGACAATGATAATAATCACTACATTTTTGGTTGAGGTATCTTTACTATTTTCAACAATATTCAAATGAAAATAGAAGTGAAATAAATGCTTGGTTGAATTTTACATTTTGGTTGAATTTTACTTCCTGTGTACCGAGATCAATAAAATGTATATTTTCTTCTGTTGACTTTCTCTCACAACAATAATGATTACTTTAAGAAAACGCTGATTATAACAATGCATTGTGTAGAAATGTGTTTTCAAGCAGAAGTGATGTCATTTGATAATCATATTTATTTTTCTTGTAATAATTAATGCATAGATTATGTATGGTTGTATGTATACATATACATACATACATACATACATATATTTATATATATATATATAAATACATATATGTATATATATATGTATATATGTATATATACATATATGTATATATACACACATATGAATATATATATATATATATATATATATATATATATATATATA
>NW_028234403.1:43939123-43954123 GCF_977035675.1 Penaeus japonicus
GTACACTGACATTGAAAGACAAGCTGGGTTTGATTAAAGTGAATTTATGGTGACTTTTTTTCTCGATTAAATATCTTGACAACCTTTATAACGCCCTGCCGATGGTAGAGGCAGTCATGGAGAGGGAATAGCAACATGATTTATATAAATACAGTGATAAACTTTTAAAAGCACGCCATTTTGTTTTAAGGAAGAAAGGCATATCAGCAGAGATGCCAATTAATACATTAGTAGGTCTTTTGCATTATTTGAAGAGGTTTGTGATGATGCTTTTAGTAGTGAATAGCAAGGCGAGTGGATGATAATCGTGAGTAGATGAGGAGTAAAGGAAATGACAGTGAAGAAGTGAGATAGGCCTACCTGTAAACAAACGCACGTGAGGTGTGTCTCGAGGACCTTTAAATCGGTTCACGCAAAAATATTCAATTGTTTTTGCTATGCTTATGCTTGGTATTTCGATATTTGAAAATGTATTGCTTATTTCAATGGAAACTATCAATAGTGTAATGAGATTATGCATGTCATGTTGCAAATTTGTTGGGTGTGTTGATTGTCTAGGTTTTTACTAGTGTACTATGCAATTGCCACATTTACACAAATACTTCATGCATCAGTAATGTACTTATGTAATGTAGTTATAACATCATATGCAATTAGTTGATTGTTTTGATACCGTATGGCTAGTGTATGTTAGCCTTTTGTAAGAGTATTAATGAACTGTCAAACTATAGAATTGCATTAATATTAAGTGATAACCAGACAGCATGTTCCATTTAAAGTATTGGTGCCACAAAAAAAAAATTGTTATGACAAAATGACATGCTTACAATTATGGTTAATCTGATGTGATTTTTACGTCATTAGCTTCAGATAACCTTTAATCATGTAATTATGAGACATAACTGTCATTGTTGCATAATATGAACAAATCTAGCTCCAATGAAGTGAATTCAATGTAAGCTTACCAAGCCAAGACTAGTTTATAACTGAATTAAACCTATCAGGGCTTGGTTAGATTTAATTTTAATAGAACCGTTATTTCCCATACATGAATGCTAACTGCTAAATTATCTTACAATTTAAGCCAGATTTATTATTATTATTTTTTTATTTATTTAGTTAATTAATTGATTAATTAATTTATTTATTATTTATTTATTTTTTACCTTAAAGTAACTTGGCCTGACTTTGCCAAAATTTAACACATGCCTTTTTTTTTAAAGACTGGACCCATCATGAACATAACTTATCTAAACTTGAACACAGTTTAGCCATACTTGAATACATCTTAGCCAAACTTGAATACATCTTAGCCAAACTTGAATACATCTTAGCCAAACTTGAATACATCTTAGCCAAACTTGAATACATCTTAGCCAAGCTCGAATACATCTTAGCCAAACTTGAATACATCTTAGCCAAACTTGAATACATCTTAGCCAAACTTGAATACATCTTAGCCAAACTTGAATACATCTTAGCCAAACTTGACCCCAACAAAGCCTAACTTGACCCCAACAAAGCCAAACTTGACCCCAACAAAGCCAAACTTGACCCCAACAAAGCCAAACTTGACCCCAGCATAGCCAAACTTGACCCCAGCATAGCCAAACTTGACCCCAACCCTGATAAACTTGACCCTAACCCAGCCACCCAGCCACCCACCAAAGTATAATTCTATCTTTTGCTCCAACCCATTTTCTATTAAGTTAGCTCCTCTCATGTGTGTTTGACGCTTCTCAAATACCAATCATGCTGAGGGGGTGGGGGTGTGCAGGTCTGATGGAAGCAAAAAGGGGGCATCTTGTAAGATAGTGTAAGAAGTGCTGATCTTTAATAACTTAAAATAAATCTGATTCTAGTGTCAAAGGATATGGAAAAGGAAACACTTATTTATATAATATTTAGCTAATGAATGGATACTGTTGAGAACAAAAGTGTAAGTACATTATAAATTGATTATCTTTAAGGGTAGAATCTTTACAATCCTGAAAAATTTGTCGGATCCTCAGAGGCACTTTAGAACACAGTGAAATGCTAACTCCTGTGGCATGGGAGGTAGTTAATTTGATTTCATTATTTTGATATTAATGACAGTTGCCTTATTTTTGCAAGATTTTTTGTTATTATTTATTATCATCATCATTATCATCATTATTAACATCATTATTATTATCATTATTATCATCATTATTATTATTATTATTATTATTATTATTATTATTATTATTATTATTATTATTATTATTATTATTATTATTATTATTATTGTTATTGTTATTGTTATTGTCATTATTATCATCATCATCATCATCATCATTATTATTTTTATCCTTTGATTTTCATTATTATTATTATGATTATTGTTATGATAGTGATTGTGACTGTGATTGTGATTGTGATTATTGTTTTCATTATTATTATTATTATTGTTTTCGTTATTATTATTATTATTGTTTTCGTTATTATTATTATTATAATTTATTGTTATTATTTATTTATTTATTTTTGTTTTTGTCATTTTTTTTTGTATATATTTTTTTGTTTTTGTAATTTTTTTGTTTTTTGTTTTTGTCATTATTTTTGTTTTTTGTTTTTATCATTATTTTTGTTTTTTGTTTTTCTTATTATTTATTTTTTTGTTTTTGTCATTATTTTTGTTTTTGTCATTATTTTTATTTTTGTTTTATCATTTGATTTTGTTTTTGTTTTTGTCATTATTTTGTTTTTTGTTTTTGTCATTTTTGTTTTTGTTTTTGTCAGTTTTTGTTTTTGTCATTTTTATTTTTGTTTGTCTTTGTTTTTGTCATTTTTATTTTTATAATTTTTTGTTTGTCATTATTTTTGTCATTATTATTATAATAATTCATAGTAATAATAATAATAATGATTATTATTATTATTATTATTATTATTATTATTATTATTTTATGATTATCATTATTATAATTACTATTGATATTATTATTGTCATTAGTATTATAATTATTATTGTTATTATCATTATCATCATTATCATTATCATTGTCATTGTCATTGTCATTGTTTTCATCATCATCATCATTGTTGCTAATGATAATGACAATGATGCTGATAATGATTATTATTACTATGATAATGATCATAATGATGATGAAGAGCTTAACAAGGATAATAATGATGATGATAACCATAATAAGGATGGTAATGATAATATTGATAATGTCATTGATATTTATGATGTTGATATTGTTCTCCTTGCTGTTGTTTTTAATGTTATTATTATTATTGTTGTTGTCACTAGTGTTAACCCATTGGCGGGTTTATGTTGTATGGCATGGTTCCATCCATGTTTATGACCGATGCTGCCTTGACAACAAATCTTGCCATTCACTATCATGGGGTTGATATGCTAAATATGATGATAAGGATAATTATAATGATATAATTGTAATAACAAGAAAATAGATGATAATGATAATTGAAAAAAAAAATTGGTGATGAGGTTGATAATGGTAATGGTAATAAATGGTAATGAAAATGACAATGATTATGTTTTTATCATTTTCATTGTTTTCATTATTATGATTATCATTATTAGTATTGTCATATTTTAATTGTATAATTATTTATCATTATTTATTAATTGTTTGATTATTTATCATTATATATGATAAAAGTATTATTTATGATTAATTTTATTATTTTGTTATGATTCATTATTATTCATTGTTTATCATTTAATAAAGTGATTATTATTATAACCACTACTATTATTAATGTGATTGTTATTATTATTATTTTTGAAAATTATTTTTGTTAATATTTTTGTTATTATTTTTGATGTCTTGTTTCTGTGTGGGGTGACCACAAGCAAATTGTGCCCTTTAATAGATAAAATGATTGTTACATTGTTAAGATGGAATTTCTTCTTATATATAACCTTTGTTGATAAGCTTGGCATAGGCTAGCTTTATGACATATGTTGTCTTCTATTAATCAAATTTTAGATAACCTGTCAAGCTATCTATACATTTAAGTATTATATTCCATCAAATTTCTTTTTTTACAGTACAAACATAATTGTATGACTAATACAGCTTAGCAAAAGATGAAACAATCTAAAAGAATGCAGGTCCTTTGATTTATTCAAATTATTAACTGCTAGGTATGT
This sequence comes from Penaeus japonicus, assembly GCF_977035675.1. Lineage (NCBI taxonomy): Eukaryota > Metazoa > Arthropoda > Malacostraca > Decapoda > Penaeidae > Penaeus > Penaeus japonicus. The sequence goes on from NW_028234403.1 coordinate 43,943,277, forward strand.
CTAGTTTGAGTCAGGATCTGCTCACTGTTGAAGCGCACACATAGTCATGAAGTATTATGGGTGAAACAGTGCTAGCTCCAGAGCTACAGGGTTCCAAAGTCAGCCTAAAGCTGTGTTTTGTGATGAATTTATGGAAAAATATTCTTTAGGCTAGTCTACCCTGCCAGGAGGGCAGAGAAAACATGTTCCCTGCCCGTCTAATTGTTATCTGATACTGCCAGTGTCGTAGACTGTCCGCCCTGACTGCCAGTTAAGGTCATTAGGTGACCTGTTTGCAATGGGTCAAGAAGCATGAAGGGATGGGGAAGAGGAAGGAAACTTATGACTGTGAGTGCCACAGCATAAGTTAGTCTTACTGGGCAGTGGCACATTTTAGATTTTGGTATTTAATTATTCAAACACTAAACCAATTTTTTTTTTTCAAAGCTTGTGCAAAGTGAAAATACATTCATCTCAAAATTCCCAAATTTTTGCATTTTCGATAATTTTGAAGGGAGATGGTCCCTGTAAATTCAGCAGACATACCTAAGAATAAGTTTTAGCATGAAATATACTTGTATCATAGTTCTAAATATCACCTTTAATCCATTGAAGATTGTGAGCCAAAACCATTGTGTGTCGGCACAACGGGTTTGCTGTGACAGTTTTTGTACAAGCTTGCTTTAGTTGGCTTCCCTACAAAAAAAGATCATGGAAGCTTATGAATGTTATTATGAAAAAAAAAAATCAATTAGGCCTTAGTATAATGGGAGTGATATTTAAAAACTGTTTGATGGCATTGTAAGTATCTTTTTCCTTTTTTTCTGTCAGAAGTATAATAGAATAAGTATAAAAGTGTATAGTGTATAGAATAAGTATAAAAGGCATAATTTTAGGCATCTTAGATTATCTATGTGAATTTTTTTTATGGACCTCCCGTAAGCCTACAGTACTTTCCTTATGTAGACCAATGAACATGACCTAAACATATGGAGTAGGTACTACAACATGTCTGTTTGAATCTCCCATAAACTGATGTACTGAGAACTATATACCTCATAATAAGGATAAACCCTCAGATCATATATTACATATTCAGGCCAATAGTCTTCCAAGCCTTCTAAGGCTTAAAGTGATATTATTGCAGGTGAGATGGTATGCAGGGTTACACTCTCAGAAGTAATCTTGGGCAAATGAAAACTTTCTTCAAATATATCCTGGACAGTGGATCAGCTGCCTAGGAAATATATAGCCTGCATTATTAGTCGTAGGAATACTTTTTAATTTTTTTAAACTAGTGATTTCCAACTTTTACCCTTTCATTCATAGGTTACATGATGGAGATATAAAAAATTAACTAAGAAAAGGAAAAATATATATATAAAAAAATAAAAGGGGCTTCTTCAGTCTTCCTGTTATAGAAAGAAAAGTGAAAAAAAGTGAGTTAAAATAGTGTTTTGTCAGCCTTTCCTATGATCTTATTTTTATTTGATGATTTTATTCAGAAAGACCCTTCTTTCTCCCATTCTGCTTATGGAAATGTCAAAGCTTAAAAAAAGTCAAAATATGAAAAATATTAATTTTAAGGTGAAAAGTTTAGTGCTTTCCTGACTTTACTTAGATCATAAATTTTGACCTATCAACATAAGACTGGTTTTGTTTCACTTAGAAAGACAGTGGTCAGAAATTGCTCTTGATTTATCATTGGTCTTAAATAGACATACCTTTCTTGTTGGGAAGGGGGAGCTTTATTGTTTATTTGTATACTTCCTTTTCTTTTGCTTGGCTGTTTTGCTGATTGTTGTGTGCGCTCCTGCTCACAAACTAATATTGGGGATTTGTATATCTATGTTTATGCAAGGAAGAAAAAAAAGTTTATTAGCACAAATACATTTCTAATTTTTATTTTCGTAAAGAAGACATAGTATTGATACAAATATGGAGATTATTTGCCGATTATTCTAATATCTTATATTTATATTCAGTATCATATTTTGTTCAAGGAATTAATAGTCTTTTGAAAATCAGTTGATTTATTAAACAACCTGTCCTCCCACCCCCTCTTACAATATTATTCTTGCTATCTTTGCAGAATTAATCCACAATGGGGGATCATCCCAAGATTATGGTGTTCCGCCCAACTTGGGAAGAATTCAAAGACTTTCCCAAGTACATTGAATACATAGAATCACAAGGGGCTAACAAAGCTGGTTTGGCAAAGGTAAGTATCATATGTGATTGGATGGGTTGAGTGCTCAGTGTGGGTTGTGAGAGAAGGAGATGAAAAAAGACCAGATGAGTGGCAAGATATGGAACTGGATTGGTTTTTTGTCAATAGAGGCTCTGAATGAGTGAAAGTAAGTCAGTGTGAGAAGTAAACAAAAATGGAAATGGAAAATAAGAAATAAATCAAGAAAAAAAATTGATTTGCCTGTGTGTCTGTCTTGGTCATCACATGAATGAATAGAAAGGGTGAAAGGATCCCAGCCCCTGCTCCCCCTCATCTGCTTTCTTATCCTGTCTCTCTTCCTGGTCGACATCATGAACATCTTTCTATCATCTTTTCCTCTTTTGTATCCTTCATCCTTCACCTTCTCCTATCTTATTCTGCCTCTTCTCTTTTTCACTTCTGCCTCTTCTCTTCCTCCTCTTCTATCTACTCCCTTTTTTCTTCTTCCTCCTCTTCTATCTACTCCCTTTTTTCTTCTTCCTCCTCTTACCTCTCCAGCCTCTTCTCGTCGTCATCTTTCCCCTCTTCCCTATGCTGCCTTTTCTGTTCTGACTTCTCCTTCCCTCCTCTCTCGTTTCCTCTTCTTCTTTCTTCTTCTTCTTTCTTTTTCTTCTTTCTTCTTCTTCTTTTTCTTCTTTCTTCTTCTTCTTTCTTCTTCTTCTTCTTTCTTCTCTTTTCTTCTTTTTTCTTCCTTCTTCTTTCTTCTTCATCATATTCTTCTTCGTCGTCTTCTTCTTCTTTCTATTTTCTCAATACTTCTTCTTCTACTTTCTTCTTTCTTCTTCTTCTTTCTTCTTCTTCTTTCTTCTTCTTCTTTCTTCTTCTTCTTTCTTCTTCTACTTTCTTCTTTCTTCTTTCTTCTTCTACTTTCTTCTTTCTTCTTTCTTCTTTCTTCTTCTACTTTCTTCTTTCTTCTTCTACTTTCTTCTTTCTTCTTTCTTCTTCTTCTTTCTTCTTCTTCTTTCTTCTTTCTTCTTCTTCTTTCTTCTTCTCATCCTCATCTTTCTTCATCCTCTTCTTCTTCTACGTCTTCTTCTACATGCCCCTCTTCATTCATCCTCTTCTTCTTCTTCTTCTTCTTCATTCCTTCTTCCTACTCCCCTTCTTACTACTCTTCGTCACCCTCCTTCATCCCTTCTTCCTACTTCTTCTTCATCCCTTCTCCTACTTCTTCTTCATCCCTTTGCTATCTTCTTATCCCCTTCTTCCTATCTTCTTCATCCCCGTCTTCCTAATCTTCCATCAACCCCTTCTCATCCTCATCTTCATCCTTCTGCCTACTCTTCTTCATCCCCTTCTTCCTAATCTTCTTCATCCCCTTCTTCTACTCTTCTCATCCCCTTTCTTCCTACTCTTCTTCATCCCCTTCTCCTACTCTTCTTCATCCCTTCTTCCTATTTCTTCTTCCCCTTTTCTCTTTTTCATCCTTCTTCCTATCGTCTTCAACCCTTCTTCCGACTCTTCTTCATCCCCTTCTTCTACTCTTCTTCATCCCTTCTTCCTACTCTTCTTCATCCCCTTTTCCTACTCTTCTTCATCCCCTTATTCCTACTCTTCTTCTCCCCTTCGTCCTACTCTTCTTTTCCCTTCTTCCTACTCTTCTTCATACCCTTTTCTATTATTTTCCAACTCTTCTTCATCCCCTTCTTTCATATAATCTCCTACTCTCATCCTCATTCTACTTCATCCCCTTCTTCATCCCCATCTTCCTACGCTTCTTCATCCCCTTCTTCAACCCTTCTTCTCCTACTCTCTCATCCCCTTTCTTCCTCTCTTCTCATCCCCTTCTTCCTACTCTTCTTCATCCCCTTCTCCCCTACTCTCTTCATCCCTTCTTCCTACTCTTTCCTACACTCTCATCCCCTTCGTTCCTACTCTTCTTCATCCCCTCTTCTACTCTTCTACCAGCCCCTTCTTCTACTCATCTTCATACACCCCTTCTTCCTCTCTTCTTCATCCCCATCTCCCTACTCTTCATCATCCCCTTCGTCCTAGCTCTTCTCATCCCCTTCTTCTACTCTTCTTCATTCCCCTTCTTCCTACTCTTCTTCATCCCTTCTTTCTACGCTTCTTCATCCATCTTCCTACTCTCTTCATCCCTTTCTTCCTACTCTTCTTCCATGCCCCTTCTTCCTACTCTTCTTCATCCGCCCTTCTTCCTACTCTTCTTTCATCCCCTTCTCCTACACTTCTTCATCCCCCTTCTTTCCTAATCTTCTTTCATCCCCTCTTCCTACACTTCTTCATCCCCTTCTTCCTACTCTTCTTACATCCCCTTCTTCCTACTCGTCTTCATCCACTTCTTCCCTACTCATCATCATCCCATTCTTCCTATTATTCTTCCTACTCTTCTTCTGCCCATCTTCATACTAAGTCTTCCTACGCTTCATCCCCTTCTTCCTACTCTTCTTCATCCCCTTCTTCCTACTCTTCTTCATCCCCTTCTTCCTACTCTTCTTCATCCCCTTCTTCCTACTCTTCTTCATCCCCTTCTTCCTACTCTTCTTCATCCCCTTCTTCCTACTCTTCTTCATCCCCTTCTTCCTACTCTTCTTCATCCCCTTCTTCCTATTATTCTTCCTACTCTTCTTCATCCCCTTCTTCCTACTCTTCTTCATCCCCTTCTTCCCCTTCTTCTACTCTTCGATCATCCCTTCTCCTACCTCTTCATCCCCTTCGTCCTACTCTTCTACTCTTTCTTCATCCCCTTCTTCCTACTCTTCTTCATCCCCTTCTTCCTACTCTTTTTCATCCCCTGCCGCCTACTCTTCTCCACCCCCTTCTTACTACTCTTCTTCTTCCCCTTCTTCCTCCGCTTCTTCATCCCCTTCTTCCTACCTTCTTCATCCCCTCTTCCTATTATTCTTCTACTCTTCTTCACATCCCCTTCTTCATATATTCGTCCTACTCTTCTCATCCCCTTCTTCCTGACTCTTCTTCATCACCTTCTTCTACTCTTCTCATCCCCTCTTCCACTCTACTTTCTCCCCTTCTTCCTACCTTCTCATCCCCTTCCCTTCCTACTCTTCTTCATCCCCTTCTTCCTACTCTTCTCATCCCGCCTGCTTCCTACTCTTCTCAATACCACTTCTTCCTACTCTTCTTCATCCCCTTCTTCCTACTCTTCTTCGTCCCCTTCTTCCTACTCTTCTTCGTCCCCTTCTTCCTACTCTTCTTCGTCCCCTTCTTCCTACTCTTCTTCATCCCCTTCTTCCTACTCTTCTTCATCCCCTTCTTCCTACTCTTCTTCATCCCCTTCTTCCTACTCTTCTTCATCCCCTTCTTCCTACTCTTCTTCATCCCCTTCTTCCTCCCCTTCTTCCTACTACTCTCTTCATCCCTTCAGCCTTTTCCTACTCTTCTTCTCCCCTTCTTCACCCGTCTTCCACCTCCTCTTCCTTCCCCTTCTTCCTTTCCATCATCCCCCTTCTCCTAACTTCTTCATCCCCTCTCTTCATCCCCTTCTTCCTACTCTCTTCATCCCTTCTTCCTATCCTTCTTCATCCCCTTCTTCTTTCTCTTCTGCATCCCCGTTCTCCTAACACTTCTTCCTACTCTTCTCATCCCCTTCTTCCTCCTCCTCTCCTCCACCTCCGCCTCCGCCCCTCCACTCCTACCTCCTCTTCCTTCTCTCCTCTTCCTCCGCCTCTCCTCTTCCTCCCTTCTACTCTTCTTCATCCCCTTCTTCTACTCGTCTTCGTCCCCTTCTTCCTACTCTTCTTCATCCCCTTCTTCCTACTCTTCTTCCTACTCTTCTTCATCCCCTTCTTCCTCCTCCTCTTCCTCCACCTCCTCCTCCTCCTCCTCTTCCTCTTCCTCCTCCTCTGCCTCTTTCTGCTCCTCCTCCTCCTCCTCCTCCTCCTCCTCCTCCTCCTCCTCCTCCTCCTCCTCCTCCTCCTCCTCCTCCTCCTCCTCCTCCTCCTCCTCCTCCTCCTCTTCATTTCCCCCCTCTTCATTTTCCCCCTTTTCATCCTAATCCTTTCCCTCTCCTTCTTCCTTCTCTCTCCCCTCCTCCTCCTCCTTTCCTCTTCATTCCTTCTCTTTCCCCTCCTTCTCATCTGCCACCTTTCTCATCCTCAGCCTTTTCAATATTCGTCTCCCTTTGATATTCATCTTGCTCTATTTTGGTTTTCATAATTACTCCACCTATCTCATGCTTATTGTACCCTTGCAGATCATACCCCCAAAGGAGTGGTGTCCCCGCAAAGAGGGCTATGACTTGGAGAAGAGGGCTTCTTCATCCCCCTGGAGAAATTGACCTCGATCTTCATCCCCCCATTCTTCCTACTCTTCTTCATCCATTAGTCAATACTCGGATGTTACCAAGTCGTAACTTCTATGAGTCATCCGCCAAATTCGTAAGTAATTAGGCTTCACCCATTCTCATTATCTGTCGATTACACCTTAGTACAAGTAGCTTATTACATCCAATTCTTACGTAGCATTTCTTCATCACCCTTCATTCCGTCGCTTTCCTCAGCCAGTCTTCATTCTAGATTATGCAAATGCGGAAGTATCTTATGCATTACACGTATGACAGACTACGTACTTCATAACCAGTAGTACCCATTCTACGTTCTTCATGCCCAATTCTGTAATTAGATTAATGTATAAAATTATTGCAAGTAGACACGGCGGACTGACCTTATTATACTGACTCAGGACATTCATACTCGTCTTGCATCATGCGTACGACGAAGCTTCATACTACTCCGCACTCCTCCGCATACTAGTCAGCCTCATATTCCGAGCCTAATACATACTCCTCTTCACTCCTCCTACATCCCTATCACTACTACTACTCAATCATCCTGCCAGTCGTGACAGGGAAGCAGGGAAGCAGGGCCTCTACCAGCAGATCAACATTCAGAAGAAGGCCATGACAGTGCAGGAGTTCTATAAGATGGCCAATAATGACAGGTATGATATACACAAGAATGCTTTAGTGCAAATGTGTGCGTGAATGCTTGTGAGTATGCCTGCACGCTACTTAGTCCTTCTCTCATCACCCATCCGCATACCTCCGGTCCTCTTGATGACTTATCTGCTAAACGCCGTCTCTTGATTTGGGCAAAACCGTGTCTATTTCATAAACACAGTGGACTTTTGGAGTCTCACCCTTTGTTTGTATTAGGGAGCATATTTGGGTTTTTCATAATTCTTTAACTATATCCATGCTTGATTGTAACCTGGAAGATCATTCCCCCATAGGTGTGGTGTCCCCAGCAAAGAGGGCTTGTCTGGGGTGTTTATTGTAAAGGTAGTTAACTGCAAACTGCGGGCGCTGGATAGTGTAAGGGTTGATGGAATAGTCATGCTGTTAATTCTTGATTGTTAGGAATTGTAAGGAAGGAGTGATGATGTTGAATTTATGGTATGGTTTGTTTGTATCTTGTAGGCTGTTGTGATTATGTGTGTGTGAATTGTTGGTGAGATGAAGGACACAAGATTCTGTTCTATTTCACTGTCAAACAGTTTTATTTATATCTGTCTGTCTGTATATGAACCTGATTGTATCATTTTGTTATGCCTAATTAAGTAATTTCCAACAAATTCCTTGACAAACTTCATTTATTTATCTTACTTTATCAGGTACCGAACACCAAAGCATTCGTCATATGAGGACCTGGAGAGAAAATATTGGAAAAATATCACCTATGTATCTCCAATTTATGGAGCTGATGTATCTGGTAGCATTACTGATCCAGATGTTAAGGTAAAGATGGCCTTGTGCTCAGGTGAAAAAAATTATATCTTTTAGTTAGAGTGGGATTTATTTCTTTTGGCATTTATGATTTTCTACCTAGAGAATTAAAAACAACATGTAAAAATTAAAGTCACCTTGATATTATCTATGCTATTATATTTGTATATCATCATCGTTTATCAAACTATATAATTGAAGTGTAGGCATATCATAGAATCAAAATTGTTACATTACCTTTAATGGTTATTTCTAATCAAATTTGACAATTAGTACTATTTTTCATCCTACTCCATCCTTATATTGAGGCCTGCTTAGAATATGTCCGAGACTAGAGGCAATAACCTTTCTTATAATTGTTCCAGGAATGGAATATCAACAACCTGGGGACAATATTGGATTATGTCAATGAAGATTATGGCATTAGCATAGAAGGAGTCAACACAGCATATCTCTATTTTGGGATGTGGAAAACCACTTTTGCTTGGCACACCGAAGACATGGACTTGTACAGGTATGATTTTTTATCAGACGATGTTTATAATGTAGTTCATATGTTGACAGGTCTATGATTCTGTTGCACCACATACAAAATGGCAAAGGACACACAATAAAATCCCTTTGAATACAGTTATTATCTGTTAGTTTTAGTTTTTAGTATGGTAATGGCAAAGTGGTTGGCAATTAGTAACAATTGTTTGATGAATTGAAAATAGCATATATATATATATAAATATATATATATATATATATATATATATATATATATATATATATATATATATATATTTTATATTTATATATTTTATATTTATATTTATATTTTTATATTTTATATTTTATATTTTATTTTTATATTCATTATATTATATTTTATATATATTTATATATATATTTATATATATATTTATATTATATTATATATTTATATATATATTTATATATTTATATGTATATATTTATATATATATTTATATATTTATATGTATATATTTATATATATATATTTATATATTTTATATTTATATATATATTTATATATTTTGTATTTATATATTTTGTATTTATATACTTTATATTTATATATTTTATATTTATATATTTATAATTTTTATAATTCATAATTTATAAATTTATTTATTTTATATATCTATATATTTTATATATTTATATATGTTATATATTTATATATGTTATATATTTATATATTTATATATCTATATTTATATTTATATTTATATTATGATTCTAAGTCAATTAAGGCAATTCTGCATTGAGACATCCAGATAGATAATGAGGCATTAATATTTACCAAAATATATTTTCACTATTTTGACTGTTCAGTATTACATTTTCTATTTGATGTTTAAAAAACAAGACATATATATATATATATATATATATATATATATATATATATATATATATATATATATATATAATATGTGTGTATTTATATATAATATATTTATGTTTATATATATATATATATATATATATATATATATATATATATATATATATATATATATATATATATATATATATTTATGTTTATATATATTTATATAAATTTCTTCATATTTCAGCATAAACTACTTGCACTTCGGAGCCCCCAAAACTTGGTATGCCATACCTCCAGAGCACGGAAGAAGACTGGAAAGGCTGGCCAATGGCTTCTTTCCCAACTCATTCAAGGCTTGCCCAGCCTATCTGCGACACAAGATGTCCTTGATGTCTCCACAGATTCTGAAACAGTATTCGATACCATTTAACAAGGTAAAAGTCCTGAAAAATATTAGAAAAGGTTTAACCTTCACAGATCCAGATGTATGAAAATGATAAGAAATCAAAAGATGCAGTTGCAAAATATCAGATATACTGCAAAAAAAGGAATATTAACCCATTCACGCCGGGGCAGTTCCGGCTTTGCGCGGTCGCAATACCGGGGTTCTCGAACGCATAAGCCTAACGCCTCGAGATTCTCGGGCGCACAAGCCGCAAGCCTCGGTTGCCCGCTCGCTCTACCCGAGCGCGCGGCTTCCCCTCATAGCGCGTCCAGGGCGTCTGACGCGAAAACCACAATACGTGCTATCACGTCAACCGGCGTGAATGGGTTAATGAATATACCTTATGAAAACTGTCTTATAACAATTATCAGTAAAACACATTAGAAAATATGTCTTGGATACTAAATATGTAAGTTGCTTTACAAGTAGCTGTTGAATATCGAATAGTTTTGAATGAAGGCATTCTCTTCATGCCTTCTGTTTCACAATTTGTCTTTGTGCAGTGAGTCATTGGTAACATTGGTTTTGTTTTTCACCTCAATTTTCACTTTTAACCCATTCCTGACAGGGCTATTTTGGCTTTAAATGGTCAAAATGCCGGGATATTCGAATGCATAAGCCTAATGCGTTGGGATTCTTGGCCGCACTAGCTGCGAGCGAACACTGTACGTGCCTGCTCACCCGGTGTGCTGGCCTTGACAAATTAACTAGTCCCTGGCGTCTGACCTAAAAACCACTAGACGTGATATCTTGTCAACCGTCATAATGGGTTAATGCTTAATTGCAACATAGGCCCTAAGGTGACTCTTCTGCCAGCACTCCCAAGTTTCAGTAATACAGGATGCCCACTGACATAAGGCATAATGATCATAGCCCTTTCTAGGATAAAGCTAATATACTACATACATATGTATGTATATTCTGTAATTTATTTGTATATATTTTTTCATTAACCCACACAGGACGGGTGGTACAGCATGTGTACCGCGCATTCAAAAGCCCAGTTGCCGGGCGGCACAGTATTGTGCCAGCTATTCAATTGATTTAGGCCTAATAATTCGAACGCCCCGGCATTTGGACATTCTAGGCTAGAAATCCCCCGTCGGGAATGGGTTAATATGAAAGTAGGTTTCATATTTTTATA
>NW_028234403.1:43956623-43966623 GCF_977035675.1 Penaeus japonicus
GTTATGAGCTTTGGTTGGCAGGCAAGGACATTGGCCCTCACCCAGAGGATCCAACCCGCTCCACTGCCGCTGCACAGCCATCCATTAATGATGTTCTGTGTAACAAGAAGTTAGTCTTTTTCCCTTTTTCTATTTTTATTTTACTGTCTTGAAAACAAGGTTAATTGATTTTAAGCCACAGTTTCACTAGTCTTACCTAACTTTGGAACCAGATGTATTTCAAGGATTGGCACACTTTTGGCTAGACTTGGCCCATTATTTAGGGATCTAAGGTAGTCAGAATTGAACATTTCTTTGCCTTACCCTGACCTGTCTCAGTCCTTTTGGAGACAATGTGACTATAGTAAATGTAATTTATAATTAAAACAATTTTAAATGTGCGTATTGAATATTTATGTTCATCATTTGCAAAACATTAATTATTGGTGAGACCATAATTTGATAAACAAATAGTTATTTGAGACTGAAAAAGGTGGATTAATAACCATCTAAAAGCAGTCTTTGAATATTGTCAATACTTTCATATACTCTTTGTTATTAACTCATAATCGTTAGGAATTCATAATTTCTTTCATGCTGACTTGATATACCAGAAACACAATAGAAATAAGGAGACAATATGGTATAGGCTATCATACTACATGTTAATGAATATGTTTTGAAGCCTTCCTGGATACTTAGTTTTGGGGAATTTAACATGTAAGGGATGCACAATCGGATGTATATATAGAATCTACAGATCAAAATCTACATTACATGACTTGAAAACATTGCAGTCATAATCTGGCTTTCTGTGAAGTATTAGAACAGGTTGTCCATGTCTTCACATGAGCATGATTGAAAATAGGGCACATGTCCTTTAGAGATTAAACATAATGAAGCCAATACAGAAGGCTGAATGGTCAGAGGTGGTTCAGGGACCAGAGCTGAGTCTGAGTAGTGAAACAGGGTTTTTCAGTGTGCTTGCTTAATTAATATTCTTTTTTGTTCTTTCTCCATTTATTTTTATCAGTATGCACTTCTAACACTTCTACATGCATGTATCTTTGCTTCTTAGCATGCTAATTAGACATGCATACTGTGAATATCAGTCTCTTCTTAAGGATAGTTTAAGATTCCTCGAATCCAGAATAAGCATTTTGATATTTTTTTACACATTTGCACAGCAACAAATTTGTGGAAAATATACCTGATAGATTCTTTCTAAATATGTTTTTGTTTATTGTTTCTGGAGCTTAAAGTGCATGAAATGCCCATGGTTTGAAGTGTAGTTTGTGTGCCAAAAAAAAAAATGTTTACATATAGTGCTTCAATGCTGCTTATAGTTCATCCACTTTGTATTGAAGTTCTCTTGTTGATTAAATTATGATTTGATATAATCAGTAAGCTGTTAGATAGAGCATTTTACAATAGAAGATACATTTTAATAGGATAGTGAATTTCTATTAAGTTTTATGGCACTGTCCTCCTCCTTTTGTTTTACTAGCTAAGCAAGAGAAAATATTTGCAAAATGGATGAGTGAGAAGGGATTATGTATAAAATGCTTGCTAATATGCTTGCTCAGCCCATTGATACTGGGAGCATGTACTGTCCACTATGGTTTTGTTTTATTGTTATTATTTTTACATGTAGACACCTCAACAAGTGCTTAGTCATGAAGGAATAGATTAACCCTCTCTGGACGGGTGGTACAGTACTGTACCGCTCATTCAAAAGCCCAGTGGCCGGGCGGCACAGTATTGTGCCAGCCATTTAATTGATTTAGGCCTAATAATTCGAAAGCCCCGGCATTGTGACATTCAAGGCTAGAATGCCCCCGTCGTGAGTGGGTTAAAAGGCCTGCCCAACCTCACCTTTTTAATACATTGCTTGAATGACAAGCACTGATGGAGCTATCTCTGTTGAAAGAGAAAAAAAGATTAAACAGAACCATTGTGGACAGTGCCTGTACACTCTTGGCATTGGGTTGATTCCTCTATCCACCTTGCCCATTTAGATTGGTCTGTAGTTCTTGCATGTGGTAGCTAATAGTGGTCCCCTGCAGGCATGGTTGCAGGTGTGGGAGTCGCAGTCGAGGCAGCCATGGAGGGAAGAAAGGCACAGAGGTTGTGTCCGTCTCCTGCCCCTCAGGTGATTCCTCCCATAACTGTCGGGAGACACGATGGCTCAAAGAACTGGAGGCTGTGGCTTGGGGTTTGGATGAGGTAGCCACCCTCCATCTGTGCCTTCCTCCTGCCATCTCCTTGAGGCCAGTCTCCCCTACCCCAATTGTTCCCCCTGTCCCAGCTTACCTTCCCTTCACTGTACATCAGGAGGATGACCCTAAGCCTGATAAAGGGGATCACCAGTACCCCACATTCTTCCCTGTACCAGCATCTGATTCTAACTCTGAGCCCCGGATTGGTTACCATTGTTCCATGTGTAATAAAGCGATAGACAGAGATGTGTTCAGGAATCATATGAAAGATCATGCAAGGAATAAAGTACCTACAAAGCATTACTGTTATATCTGTGATAAGTATTACTCTTCATGCATTAACCTGACTAAACACCTGAAAAAGCTACATCCAGGTGAGCCTATTCCCAAACCTCTTGAGCTTATTGAGCAAATTGATCAACCACAACCATCCCCATCTAGTGATTATGGCACCCTTAGCCCCGGTTCTCTCTCAGGCCCTACATCCCCATCCTCACCTCAAACTGTCTTTATATCTTCTAGAGAATTAGAATCTGTAAATAATTCTAGTTCATCTTTGAATTTCCTCTTATACAAGGATGATCCTTCTTTTGGTGGGAATAATTTTGCTGTCATACAGAGTTCATTGAATAATGAGAGAGAAACATCACATCTAAAGTTATTCTCACATTTTGAGAATATCGATCCAGAGATGTTTGCCCTAGCAGAGTCTTGTATTAAACCATCACTCTCAAGTTCAACCATTATGGCTTCGTGTGATCCTGAATTAGGTGCATGTGTATCCATAGCAGACACTAGTATATGTGAAGATGACAGTCATGAACCAGAGCAAGATGTGGATATGACCCCTCCTTATAGCAAGACAATAGAACTACCACTTACAACAAATGACCAATCATTTTTTGATCTTTATGAATGCCATCAGTCTCTGGACTTTAACTGTCCTGGAAGTAATCACTTAGATTCACCAGCAACTGCTATGGAGGACATTGAAGGTGATATAATTGAACGATATGATGAAGCTGCTTATTTTGAAAAAAGAGAGTTAAATAGTAAAGCAATAGATTCAGAGGAAGTAGAAAGTTTACAGAGAGAAAAGTGTGAGTATGATATTGTACATGATATATTTATTAATACTGAAGAGAGCTCTGATACTCATAGCAAAAGAATAGAAGAGGTTGAAAAGTTGCCTGTCGCACCTTCTCTGCAGGAGATCTACTCCGATCTCCTGCATGAAGTGAATGAATGGGATTATGGTATTGAAGGTGCAGCATCATGCATACCAGTGCCATATGATGATGAAACTGTTGCTCTCTTAGTTCAAGGTCAACCCACATATACCACCCTTATGACTCCTCCAAAAGACACGGGTGCTTGGAATGACCACTTTGATCATGAGTGTGATGGGCAGCTTTGCTCGCTTTGCGGAATGTTTTGGAAACACTTGAAGTCAAAGAACTTTGATAATGAAACAGATACAGATTCAGTTGACATGGACTTGGCCTCTTTATGCACTTCAACCACAGTCACTGTAGCAGAAAATGATGCACTGTTCATGTGCTCTGACAGTGAGATGGAAGAAGAATATGATCTATCTCTTGAGGAACAAACGGATGAATCATCTGTTGTTTGTGAGGAAATTAATTGCAATGGCTCAAGTTGTGTTCCAGGTAGTTGCCAGTGGAGCTCAAAGAGGGAAAAATATGAAGATGAGCCACCCCAGGTGAATACTTTTCAGAGGAAAGATAATACTGATATTTACAAACAAAAGGGCACTTTTGGACCTTCAAAAAGTGTTCCAAAGAACAGTGATCAAATAATTAAAGATATCAAGCCCAATTTTGATTACAGTAAGAATAATGCATTTTATCCACAGTTTACTAACTGTTGGCCTGTCATGATGCCAGCTGTTTCTCAGTACATGTACACAATGGTGGGCTCTGATTGGTACTTTCATCTAGATCGAACAGGTGTTCCTCCAATGCTGCCACCTGGGGTATTCCCACACTATACCTATTGACTAGCAGTAGATTCAGATTCACTTCAGGGAAGTTCAGCCCTAGTATGTGACTTGTAACACATGAAATCCTTTTATAGGTTAAATACTCAAAAGACTTCTATAGGTTAATTTACTAGTCAAGTTACTTGGTAACTCTAGAAATTATCAAACTGTATAGATATATACAGCTGAAAGTGTAAAGAAATCTTGGTATTGAAAATAGCTCTTTTCACTGTCGTTTTCCCGTTCACCTACATTTCTTTAATTTAATTTATTTTATTATATATATATTTTCCTTCTTTTCTTTAATTGAAAGACATGCCATTGTATTGTGGTCTTCACCTTTCATATATGAGAGAATGTCAGGACAAGACTATTAGATCACAATGACTTGAGGCAATGCCTTTATTTCACATACACTCAATCTATTGTTGGTACTTCTTCCCTGGTTTCCTCACTCATGCTTCTTCCCCCCCCCCCTCCCCCTCCCCCTCCCTCATCCCCTTCAGCTTTCTCATTCATGCTTCTTCCTTCCCCCTCTTCTCCTCCCTCATTCCCTTCTGCCTACTTATCACTTGCTTCCTCCTCCCCATTTCTCTCTTCATCCTTTGCATCTCATTCCTGGTTGACCTCAGTGCCTGGGCTCACCAGATGCAAGTTCCCTCCATGGCCGCTCTCGGTACCTCTTCAGGATATGGTTGTGGTTGTTTTAATTGCTTTTAAGTGGATCTAGCTTCTAAAGGTGCCGTAGGAACTCTTGCATTTTGACTCAATTGATTTATATGGAATGTTCTCATGCCAACTACAAGGTAGTTGTTAAAAAATAGGGACAGTCCAAAAGTCATTGAATATATTTGTTTTATTTATATCATCATATATACATTTCTTCCTTCATTTGATATTTCTATTAGAGTTGGAATTTGAACTCAATAAAAAATATTTGTAGCTTTTTTGGTATGTAGTATATTCATGTTCATTTTTGTTTCAATTTAATTTAGCTATGAATAATGTTCAGTGCCCATAGTCAGTAAATTTATAAGTTAACAGAATATTTTTATGTTTGATGACAGATAACTATATTTTTATTATATTTCATTTATATTGAAAATGTTAGAACAAAAAGGAAATAGATCTAACTCTTCAGATACCATTTATTGTTATGTTGTAAAGCTTAATTTTTTTTTTTTTTTCGTTGCATTGTGACAAGAAACATTAAATGTTATCAGATCATTGTTTCTTGATTTTTGTTATACTTGTTTCTTTATATAAGTTAGACCAGTTTGTAGCTTTTGTTATTGTCATCTTTGCAGTTGACATTTCTGATTCTGTGATATTAAGATTTTTTAAAACCTGATTACTACTAAAGATTATAGCACTTTAGTATTGGCAGTGCTGACAATTTTTTATATATATACTGTAACAGATACCTCCTAAATTGTTATATATTTTATGGGTTGGATATTCTCTGTCTTTGGAAGTCTGTACATAAGACATTTGTATAGGTCCCTTGTAAATGTTGTTTGTAGTAACTCTTGTTTTATCTGTTACTTGACTGAATGAATGAATACCTTACTAGTATCAGCATTTAAAAGTAAAAATAGATTTGCTTCCTTGTGTTCATGACCAATTCATTTTGAGCATAGACTGCAAATAATGGTAATTGGAGTGGACACAGAGTTTAAAGAACACCAATTTTTTTGCATTACAAATTCAGATGACATTTGTTTAATTTGATTTGAGTTGCTTGCTTTTCAATGCATTTTGTTTCTTCTATTTAAATGTGGCCAAGATTATAGTATCAGTGTCCAGTCATCCTCTGCAGAGGAGGCTATCCAGCCAGAAAATATATATGACATTTATTTCATAGTGTAGGTATATGGCTATTCAGTATTCATATATATTTATATTTATGTCCTCCATCTTCTTATGAAGTACAAAGTGGAACAAGCATATCTGCACAATTGTTAATAGTGCGTGTGCTTCCTTTACATATGACAACAAAAACTTTTTTTGAACCCAGTGATCAAAACTTGTTTTATGTAATCTTTGTCTAGTTGATGCAAAAGATTTACATAGAGATTGTGCAAGTCTTGTTAAGTACATGAGAGGTAAAATTGTTAATTAGCCAAGAAGATAATATAATTTCCAATATACCAAGTGAGGCTTTAAGTTCCATTTAAAATTTGTGTTGGATATATTTCCACAATAATAAAAGTTCTAGTAGCATTACAGTCTCTCCTTTTAAGTGGATACCTTTGCTTATTGTAATGTAAACATTTGTTTGTATTTTTTTCATGTCTTCATGTATGTGTATAAAAATGTGTGTGCATGTCCCTGTGTGTTTGCTTGCTTGCAGGATTATTTTAACAATTGCATTAGGATGACAATTTAAAAAAAAATTATAACAAATAACTTGTTCTTTAGTAGCTGTGCTTCTTTAAACAGTGAAAAGTGTCTTGAAAAAATGACTAAATGACTAAAGGATAATTTGTTCAAGTACAAGATAAATGCAGGGTTTGGATTGGAGAAGGTAAACATACTCTTCAAGTAAGACTTAAAATCATTACTTATACAAAAAAAAATTCCCCTCTCCCTCTCCCTCTCCTGCTCCCTCTTTCTCTCTCCCCCCTCTCGTTCTCGTTCTCGTTCTCGTTCTCCCTCTCCCTTTCCCTCTCCCTCTCCCTCTCCCTCTCCCTTACTTATACAAAAAAAAATTCCCCTCTCCCTCTCCCTCTCCTGCTCCCTCTTTCTCTCTCCCCCCTCTCGTTCTCGTTCTCGTTCTCGTTCTCCCTCTCCTCTCCTCTCCCTCTCCTCTCCCTCTCCTCTCCCTCTCCCTCTCCCTCTCCCTCTCCCTCTCCCTCTCCCTCTCCCTCTCCCTCTCCCTCTCCCTCTCCCTCTCCCTCCCTCTCTCCCTCCCTCTCTCTCTCTCTCTCTCTCTCTCTCTCTCTCTCTCTCTCTCTCTCTCTCTCTCTCTCTCTCTCTCTCTCCCTCCTCCCCCCCTCCTCCCTCCCTCCCTCCCTCCCTCCCTCTCCCTCCCTCCCTCCCCTCCCCTCCCCCTCCCTCCCCTCCCTCCCTCCCTCCCTCCCTCCCTCCCCTCTCCCTCCCTCCCCTCCCTCCCTCCCTCTCTCTCCTCTCTCTCTCTCTCTCTCTTTTCCTCTCTTCTCTCTCTCCTCTCTCTCTCTCTCTCTCTCTCTCTCTCTCTCTCCCTCCTCCCTCCCTCCCTCCCTTCTCCCTCCCTCCCCCCCTCCCTCCCTCCCTCCCTCCCCCTCCCTCCCTCCCTCCCTCCCTCCCTCCCCTCCCCTCCCTCCCTCCCTCCCTCCCTCCCTCTCCCTCCCTCTCTCTCTCTCTCTCTCTCTCTCTCTCTCTCTCTCCTCTCTCCTCATCTCTCTCATCTCTCCTCCTCCTCTCTCTCTCTCTCTCCTCCTCTCTCTCTCCTCCCTCCCTCCCTCCCTCCCTCTCCCTCCTCTCCCTCCCTCCCTCCCCTCCCTCCTCCCCTTCCTCTCCCTCCCTCCCCTCCCTCCCCCTCCCTCCCTCCTCTCCCTCCCTCCCCTTCCTCCCTCCCCCCCTCTTCTCCCTCCCCCCCTTCTCCCCTCTCCCTCCTCTCCCCTCTCTCCCTCTCCCCCCTTCCTCCTTCTCTCCTCTCCCTCCTTTTTCTTCTCCCTCTTCTCCTCTCCCTTCTCCTTCCCCCTCTTCCCTCTTCCCCCTTCTCCTCTCCCTCTCCTTCTCCCTCTCTCCTCTTTCCTCTCCTTCTCCCTCTCTCCTCTCCCTCTCTCCCTTCTCCCTCTCCCCTCTCTCCTTCTCCCTCTCCCTCTTCTCCTACTCCCTCTTCTCCTTCTCCTCTCTCGTTCTTCTCCTCTTCTTCTTCTCCCTCTTCTCTCCTTCTCGTTTTCCACTCTCTCCTTCTCCCTCTTCTCCTCTTCTCCTTCTCCTCTCTCTCTCTCTCTCTCTCTCTCTCTCTCTCTCTCTCTCTCTCTCTCTCTCTCTCTCTCTCTCTCTCTCTCTCTCTCTCTCTCTCCTTCCCTCCCTCCCTCCCTCCCTCCCCCTCCCCCTTCTTCTCCCTCTCCCCCTTCTCCCCTCCCTCTCCCTCTCCCTCTTCCCTCTCTCTCCCTCCCCCACCCCCACCCACCCCCTCTCTCCCTCTCCCCCTCTCCTCCTCTCTCTCCATTCCTGCCTTCTTTCTTCTCCTCCTTCCCTCCCTCCTTCCCTCCCTCCTCCCTTCCTTCCTTTATTCATTCATTCATTCATTCATTCATTCATTCATTCATTCTTCATTTTGCCACCCATGCTACCTCTTTCTTCAATTATCATCTACAAACTGATTGTGATTTTTGCAGGTAAATTTATTTGTTTGATAATTATAAATTGAAGCATGATATACCAATCATACAATGTAGATTTTTGTTTTCAATGTTACCATTCTCAATCCCGTAGGAATGTGACACCTTCACCCCTGATTGAACAGCTGCTCAATCAGTCACCGAAGAAGAAGAAACCCAAGCGCCATCCCATCCACCAGAACAAGAATGAGGAGGAGCTTATCTTCACTGGGGAGGAGGTGGTGGATGAGGAGCTGTCCCAGGTTCTCGACGATATTTATGCCAAGGCTGGGGAATCCTGTAAGTTGATGAGATTTTTACATGATCTTTCTATTGCAGCTCTTGTTGATTTCTGTTTTTACATTTCATTCCTCACCCTCTATTCTTTCTCCTGTGCTCTTAGCTTCACTTTTTACGGTTTGCTGCTATTATGTCATGCTCACATTGTTTGCTTTGTTAATTGTTTAAAATGATTCTATCCCTCAAAGTTCCTTCTTATTGATGCTGTTAAATCTCCTCAATTCTAACATAAGAATCTCACTTTTCCTTTTTATCAAAAACTAGATGAAGGGAGCTTGCTTGTTTGTATATATGTTTATATGAAATGTCTTTATGTAAACATGCAGATGAGCATGTATATTTTTTGTGTGTATTGAATCCCTGAAACAAGATTGCCTTCTACAATTTAGCAATATTTCAGGCTGGACAAGTGAGTGAACCATCAAGTGTCGTGATCACCTTCACCAACCAAAGTGAGGTGATTTAGAGTATGAGAACAGGGAGGCGATCACCATTGGAAGTTTGTGTTCTTGGTGACAGTGCATTGCTTAAAATGACAAAATTTAATTTCATACACTTCTTTGTTTTTTATTTTTAAAATTTTAATATTTATAGGAATGTCTTTGCTCAATGTTGAGAGTATGCTGAGTGAATGGTATAATACAAGAAGAATTTACAGATTTTTACGTTTTCGTTTTTTATGATTTGTAAACCTGCTTGTATACTTTATAGGTTTGTGAAGAGCAGAGATGCATTCCTATAGAATATCAAAATAAGCAAAGCAACCTTTGAAGTCATTAAAATTAAGTCTTAAACATGCAGTGCAGTAATCTTAACCCATTCATGCCGGGGCCATTCCGGCTCTGAATGGTCAGAATGCCGGGGTTTTCGAACGCATAAGTCTAATGCCTTGGGATTCTCAGGCGCACTAGCTGCAAGCCTGGGCTGTCTGCTCGCTCACCCTGAGCGCATTAGCTGCGAGCCTGGGCTGTCTGCTTGCTCACCCTGAGCGCATTAGCTGCGAGCCTGGGCTGTTCTGAGCGCCGGCCTTGACCAAATATCTCGTCACTGGCGTCTGACCCAAAACCTACAAAACATGTCAGCACGTCATCCGGCGCGAATGGGTTAAGGAAAAAGACCTCATAATCTTGGTTAGCCCCCCAAAAAAAGAAAAAGAAAAAAAGAGAAAAAATTCCCTGGAGCATGCT
>NW_028234403.1:43971623-43976623 GCF_977035675.1 Penaeus japonicus
AGCACACATCCACACTCATACACACATCCACACATGGGCACACATCCACACTCATACGCTAGCATACATCTACACATGGGCACACACCCACACGTGGGCGCACATCCACACATGCACACATCCACAGTCATACACTAGCATACATCCAATCTAATACACTAGCACACATCCACACTCATACACTAGCACACATCCACACTCATACACTAGCACACATCCACACTCATACACTAGCACACATCATCACATCATCACATGGACACACATCCACACATGGGCACACATCCACACATGGGCACACATCCACACATGGGCACACATCCACACTCATACGCTAGCATACATCTACATTCATACACTAGCACACATCCACACATGGCCACACATCCACACTCATACACTAGCACACATCCACACTCATACACTAGCACACATCCACACTCATACACTAGCACACATCCACACATGGGCACACATCCACACATGGGCACACATCCACACACACACACACATGCACACATTCACACTCATACACTAGCACACATCCACACTCATACACATGCACACATCCACATTCATACACTAGCATACATCCAAACTAATACACTAGCACACATCTACACTCATACACTAGCATACATCCAAACTAATACACTAGCACACATCCACACTCATACACTAGCACACATCCACACTCATACACTAGCACACATCCACACATGGGCACACATCCACACACACGCACACATGCACACATCCACACTCATACACTAGCACACATCCACATTCATACACTAGCACACATCCACACATGGCCACACATCCACACTCATACACTAGCACACATCCACACTCATACACTAGCACACATCCACACTCATACACTAGCACACATCCACACTCATACACTAGCACACATCCACACTCATACACTAGCACACATCCACACTCATACACTCACACACATCCACCCTCATACACTCACACACATCCACACTCATACACTAGCACACATCCACACATGGGCACACATCCACACATGGGCACACATCCACACACACGCACACATGCACACATTCACACTCATACGCTAGCATACATCTACACATGAGCACACATCCACACACGGGCACACATCCACACATGGACACACATCCACACATGGGCACACATCCACACATGGGCACACATCCACACATGGGCACACATCCACACTCATACGCTAGCATACATCCACATTCATACACTAGCACACATCCACACATGGGCACACATCCACACTCATACGCTAGCATACATCTACACATGGGCACACATTCACACACGGGCACACATCCACACTCATACACTAGCACACATCCACATTCATACACTAGCACACATCCACATTCATACACTAGCACACATCCACACATGGGCACACATCCACACTCATACACTAGCACACATCCACATTCATACACTAGCACACATCCACATTCATACACTAGCACACATCCACACATGGGCACACATCCACACATGGCCACACATCCAAACTAATACACTAGCACACATCCACACTCATACACTAGCACACATCCACATTCATACACTAGCACACATCCACACATGGCCACACATCCACACTCATACACTAGCACACATCCACACTCATACACTAGCACACATCCACACTCATACACTAGCACACATCCACACACGGCCACACATCCACACTCATACACTAGCACACATCCACACTCATACACTAGCACACATCCACACTCATACACTAGCACACATCCACACTCATACACTAGCACACATCATCACATCATCACATGGACACACATCCACACATAGACACACATCCAATGCTGACACATCAAGTGAACCTGCACTAAATTCAGAGGAATCCGTGTGTGAAGATGCCAAGTTGTCAAGACCTGAGGAGGCCCAAGTGAGGAGACCAGATCAGCCATTGGAATCAGAATATGATGATGCCATTATGCCACATCTTGAACAGGCAGATGCAACTCTTCCAGAAAATAGGTTGGCATCTACTAGTCAAGAAGCTGTGACCTTCAGTCATAGTGATAAAGAAACTCACTCACCACAGCAGGTACAAGAAGAGACTCTCCAACATACTGTTGAAATTTCTGCTGCTTCTCAAGAGCGCCATGAAGCCCACACACCTTTGCAGAATCATGTAGCCATACCTTTTCAGAACCAAGTTCACACTGCTACAACAGTGGATACACAGTCGTGCTCATCTGTTGACAAGTCATATTCATCAGTAGCACATACACCTTTATCAGGTCATGCAGAGATGCAATTAAATCCACATGCATCGCTTCCTTTGCAAACCGAAGCCCATACTCATTTTCGCACCCAGGAGCCAGTCCATGTACAAAGTCATGGCCCCATGGCCATACACCCACATAATCATCCACAGATACAATCTCCAGCATCAATGCAAAGTTGCATACAGCCCACCACATCCATACATATATCACAAAATCCATCACATCACACTTCAGTATCAACAGTAAACTGTCAGTTCCTCACTCCTGTGTACTCCTCAGCCCATCCAGCCAGTCAGGGGCCACCAACTACTTCAGTGCAGTCAGTTTCTTCGACGCTGCATCCTCATCCACAAATTCCAGATCATTCATCCCAGCCATTGCCTTCGAAATGCCCCTCACCACTTTCACTGCCGCGGATTCCACCCACACAAGCTTCATCATTGGCCAATAATCATACACCAGTGCAAATTTCTTCTCAAAGTCACATGGAAAATGTGTCAAGATAGAGATTTACACCTACCAATCAAAACCGTACAAATTCATATTAGAGTTAGGTTTAATATTTGAGGTAGGCAGAAATAGAGAACTATTGTAAATGTCGAATTATTGAAGTATTTGTCCTTTTTTTTCTTCTTCCTTACTATTTTGCACCACTGCTGAGGTTAATCTGCCTTTGTAGGTGTCTATTTTTCGTCCAGCTGCTGCATAATGACAAAGGCATAGAATTTCATTTGAACGGGAGTCTGACGAGAATTTAGATCAGTGAACATAGCATGTATCATGATGTATTGGCATAATGGCCAAAGTGCTTGCTACCTCATTGCAATTTTTTCCTCCTCCTCTCCAAGTTTAACACCTGGAATTGATGTTACATGCATAGTTTTATTTTGTGGCATGTCCGTTTCAACTTCAAGTAAACATAACTAATGTAAGGAGTAAGAAAGATGGGAAATGGATGGACAGTGAAAGTGAAATTGTTTGATCTGACCTAAACTAGCTTATTTAGTTTGTGTTTAGATGTGTGAAATTAAGCATAGTAAGTAGAGTATTTAATAGAGTGAATAGTTTTATGCTTTGGAAGTAAAATCTGCAAGACATATCTTCCATTTCATGTTAACAAGGAAGAAGTTTTGTAGAAACGAAGCCAAGGCCAATGTTGCGCGTTTTGTAACATTACTCCCATATCTGATCTCATTGCTGGAAGTAGATATTTTTACCTTCCACATTTCGGAACCTTTAGTTTATTAACCCCCATACAAAGGCAGTGGATATCCACTTTGTATTCCTTCAAAGAATAAAAAAAATTATGTATTGATCAAATTTTATTTGATGTTTGATAAAATTTATTGGGTAATTTGAATTAGACAATCAGGCCTTCCAATCCTCTGGCTTAGCCACACTAAACTGTCTACCATCATAATTCAGCCACTATACTGTGTGACTGGTGACTTTATGGAATGAATAATGACCTCTTCCTTTTACGATGTGTATGTACCTGCAGTTCCCACGATGAACCCTCAGACCATTCTCAGAAATTGTACATTTCCTTGTGTTGAAGAAAAACCTAAATAGGCTAAGAGTATTCGATGGTTTCTCCTCATCCGCATCATCCCAAGTTACAGATAAATATTGAACGAGCAACAGACATTGAAAAGTTCCCAGAGAATTTAATTAAAATGTTGGATGTGGACAGATCATTGCCGCGTACACGGCCACTGTTGTATTTGATTTTTGTTTTTTTGTTTCTTTAGGATAATTATTGGAGACAAAACTATATCTTCCGGGTGTTCAAGAGTGTAGTGGCCATGTGTTTGAATGAAAAGATAGGTTTGGGTCCGGATGTCCTGTTACATGCAGCAAACATGTGTCCTACATAAATACAAGTCATTCTGTTTGATTAATGTTTTTTTTTACTCACTATAAGTGTTGTATAATACTTTGTCCTAACATTTGAGTGTGGATCCAAAATTTATTGATATCTATTTTATTAGAGCAGTAGGATGTCATGTACATTGCATTGTTTATGAGCACCTTTGAAAGTGGTTAGTGCGAGCAGAAATGAACACGGGAGCTATTTGATGTAAATGTCATCTTTGTACCGAACTGCGTTATTAAAGAGAGCATATTGATGTTAAATTAACTGAGGCAATTCTTTTGTTGTACATCCTCAACTTGTAGTTCCAAACATCAACCATATTTGTAATTTGTTTATTTTATTCAAAGCTCCTCCCAGTTCATTTTTGCAGCAAAAGAATGTAGTGAAACAAGTAAAAAAATAAAAATAAAACAAAAACAAACAAAAATAAATGAATAAATAAAACGAATTTTGGATTACAGTTGCACCTTACGAGGACGGTTACCATGCATCTTACCTGATCCCATATTGATTGATAGGCGATCTTCCCTATGAAAAGCTGGCGACGAAGACCTGCAAAATGAATTGACAGGCAGTAGCTCTCCCCCTAAATTCAGCGCTCGTGAGGTGCAGTAAAGTGTAGTCCATATAATTTATTGTATCACCCGACAAGATCACCACCATACCCACAAACTTGTAAATAGTGAAAACGAACTTGTCACTTCATTTCATTAAAAGAATAACCCATTTCACTAAGGTTTTCTTAATTATCCTTTCCCTTATGTATATACATGAAAAAGATCTTGAGTGTGTGTGCTTGCGATCGCACACACGCGCGCACACATACAAACACACGT
>NW_028234403.1:43979123-43991623 GCF_977035675.1 Penaeus japonicus
AAGATTCACATAAAAAATCAAATACCATTAAAGAGAAATGAAATTGTTCACACACAAAATAAATGAGTACAATCTTTTTCCTGGTACTTGTTCAGAGTTCAGACTTGTCGAATAGGTTCGATAATGTTAAAAGAGTAGCTGGCAGACCGTATAGGTATACAATGATATTCTTTGAATTCTTAAATCACAAATCTTTGTTCTTACATCACAAAACTCAAAAGAATATAATTCACATTTGATAGACACTAATATGCCATGAAAAACTCGAACTTCAACGGTCCTCGAGTGAATGGCTTCGCCTCAGATTACCCACAAATTCCTTGAGCGTCCTGCAACGTGAACCCATCTAAATCTAGGATTGCAAATATAATGCCCACTTGAACAATCTATAGTTAGAGTCTTTAAATCTATTCAGGTAAATCAAGGGCTTATGTTCCATCTCTAAAATTGAATTGAATAATCCCTAAATCTAGTCATACCAAAGGCTATGGCCATGCATTCCTTTTCAACTGTAGAATATCTAGTCTCATGGTCCAACTTCCTGCTAGCATTCCCTACAGGGAAAGGACAATCACCAACATACTGTAATAGGACAGTTCAACATCTGACGAATCTACTGAAAGAATGATTGACTTACAGTCAGCGGGTTCAAAAAGAGCAGATTTACCGATCTTTTCCCGATATCCCGAAGACACACAAGTGCAATATATTGAGTCATTTCTTTCCTCAAACTTAAACCCCATTTCGCATTTTTTTTCTTAGGACATTCAGGAAGAGTTACACTTCGGGATTGTTTCAGGTAAGATTAATGGTTGTACTTTATTCTACAAGCTCTAATCTGAACAACACATGAATGATGACAGTGAGTAATTTCTATTCTAATGAAGCAAGATCACGTTCATCTGGTACATGATCAACTAAGACTGCAAAATGTAATGGGGGGCTCGTAAAACATCAACCCATCCTATACAGCAAGGACATTTTACATAGCATTTGACTTCAGGAAACTAAACTACTCTGTCTAAGTGACTTTATTTTTTCAACATTAATTCTCAGATACAATAATGCAGTAACGCCTGTGGAAATCCGAAAACTTTTGACAATTCCAGCCATTACCTACTTTGAACTCTCTGTATCTTCGAAACAAAATCAAACCTTCTAATGTCGAATTGTATATAACTGATTAAATACAAGAGGATTTATAGGGCACCAAATTTGAAATTTCCCAAGATGCTTTGAAAAGTTCCTCTTAAAAATCAGCTATGAGACAGACTTCGTAGCCAAAATTCTCTTACCTTTTCCAGTCCAGGATACGCACTATGGGCAGACGTCCAGCTGTAAGCGGACCTACTGCTTTAGAGGGATGGCATTCTTCCACACAGACACATAAATCTAGAGAAAGTGAAGCCAGCAGTTGATCTAAAATCATGAAGTCCCAAAGGGATTCATAGTTCTTAATACCGCAGGCTTCTACCCAGTGGAATAGAAAACTGTTAAAAAATTAAAAAAATAATCACGATAACTAGCAGGTGTTTTGTTGTATCCCCTTAAAAGTTATTTTCAGTTGTTTATAATCTGAGGGCACTTCAGCTGGATATGAAGTGTAAATATCAACTGCCTCAACAGAATACCACGTCTATTAGCACAACTCTATTGATACTCAAGTGACATGCAATTTGTTCAGTTCTAATAAGATAAGGTTATATCTTCACAATCTCTGAAAACATGCGAATTCAGGCATAGAGATCAATCAACATTATTCAAACAAGCCATATCTATGTCCAATTCTCTGTTTCTAATTTTACCTGCTCTGCCTCTAGCCTAGCTTGTCCCATTCCAACTTCAGTCTTAGACCGTTGAAATCCTCTTGCCCTCAACTTTCGTGCAACGTTTTGATGACCAATAATATATTAACATCACTCTCACGAAGACCCAAAGCTTCAGCTTGGCTTTTTAAACGGGCTTAAATGTAATAAATGTATAATAAAAATCAGCCGTGTCGGCCATTAATATAAATCTACGACCCGAAGTACTAACTCTTAAAAATAGAAGGGAACACACTTTCGGCAAACCCTGTGGTAATACACCACAAAACCCTCACTTAAAACCTCATAGCCCCGTGGTGTTTATATATTGCGTTCTAGCCATGTAACCTACCTACCTACCTAATGAACTAGTTGAAATCTGGTAAAAAATAATTACGCGGTCTGTGCAAGCTTGGCATCGTACTGTTAACGTCGTGAGTGACTTCAAAGTTTGCAGAGGAAGTGCTATGAATAAAAATTGTCATATAATTTTCGTTCTATCGACTACAAGTACTAGTTTCGGTAAAATTTCTGGGTTCTATCGACTACAAGTACTAATTTCGGTAAAATTCCTGGATTCTATCGACTACAAGTACTATTTTCGGTAAAATTTTTGGGTTCTATCGACTACAAGTACTATTTTCGGTAAAATTTCTGGATAATGCTACGTTTTAAATACCACAAAATTAGTATCGCCCTCCGACCTTCTTCCTGCACTGGTAAGCAGTCGACTGACATCTTTTAGTCTTACTTGATGTGCACTTATTTAAAAAAGGGCCATCTATCGAAAATAATTTATGATGTTTAGTTATTCTATAGACGGCAGCCAATGAGAGCTACCCTTAGATCGACTGGCCAATCACAAAGCTTTCACGTTCGTTATTGTTAGTGAACCCGCGAGTTTGAGATTTCGAGTGAGTTTCGAGTCGGTTATTGCATCGTGTGTGTGTGTGTGTGTGTGTGTGTGTGTGTGTGTGTGTGTGTGTATGTATGTATATGTATATATATATATATATATATATATATATATATATATATATATATATATATTGTTAAGTAATAGCCAGTGGATAAACTTTCTATTGTAGGGAAAACCATGAGTTGCCATAAGCACGTTTGATGTTATACTTTCATGTAATTTTTGCAATGTAGTTGTAATAAGAAAAATATAAATTAATTTTATCATAAAGTTTTTTTTTCAGAGATTGGAAAACTATTTATATCAAGAATAAGTCGCAGAACATGATATTTTGCCCATTTGATATTGTTTATATTTTCAAAAAGTGTAACCCCGCGGACTCCAACTGGGACTGTGGTGAAGGTGGGCCGCGTGGTCTTATGGTGCACATTTATTTTAGATAAATTTAATGATTGTGAGATTATGTCAGCTAGAAACATTTGCCCAGCGTGATTATTTGAATGTAAGTCTGTATTTGGAGCATGTATATGTAGATTGAGAATCAATTAATTTGTGTTATAAGGTGTTTTGTGCATTAATTTTGGCCAAATTTATTATCGGTGTTCACCATTAATGGTTCAGAAGTACCTTTTTGCTTTATGTGCATTATTATTACTATTATTATTATTATTATTATTATTAATCTTGAAGGTCTTTGCTAAAGGCAAGGACATGGTGTATTACCTATAGGTTCATACATTTATGGTGTTAAAACAGTCTTTGCTATTTTTTTCACTTTTGCTTGCATGTTTTGAATGAAATCATTGATTAGAAATTATCCAAGGAGCAATTTAAATATTAAAGTTGAATTAATCGACATAGGATATAAATTCAATATTCTTAATTGCTTTGTTTTGTTGTAGAAATTAACTCTTAGTAAATAACTGAAAGTTAGGCATTAATGTTAGGCTTTCTGTTGCCTTTTTACCTGAATCATTAGATTATACCAAAGGTGACAATAAAAATCATTTTAGAGCAAGTTGCTCCTAACAATATAAATTTATATATATATATATATATATATATATATATATATATATATGTATGCATATATATGTATATATATATATATATAGATATGCATATATATATATAATATATATATATATATATATATATAGATATATATATATATATTATATATATATATATATATATATATATATATATATATATGTATATATATGTATATGTATATATATATATATATGCATATATATGTATATATATGTATATATATGTATATATATATATATATATACATATATATATGTATATATATATATATATATATACATATATATATATATATAATGTGTGTGTGTATACAGACATAGGCCTATAAATACATGAGTTAATATACGTATACACATATATTCATACATATACAGTACATATACATGTACATATGCGCATATACACACATACACATATAATGGTACTACAATTGCGATATACAACAGTATTAATAAGTATGTTAATGATATTCGAATGTGGATAATTCCAACAAGAATATAATGGTTGTAAAGGAAAATCCAGTCCTAGAGCTAGAGAGACAAGTGTAACTCACAATATAAAGATTCCCGGTTTGGTATCACATCGCACTGAGTCTATGAAAGACTTCCAAATTGGAGACAGGTATCAAATAACAAGTATCACACCTGCTCGTGTTTGGCGGCTCACAGGCGCTCGTTCGTTTAATTGGAGTTAACGTCTGACTCCTGATATTTGATAACCTGTAGAGCGCAGCCACAGCACGTGTTGGCCACGTGCAGGAGCGTGCCTGGTGATTTTTATTGTGTAGATTGGGAGGGGGAATACAGGCCTCTATTCATGTGATGAAATGGGCAATTTATTCCGGTACAAATAAGGAAATCTGCCGACAGAAAGTACACTGACATGGTGATGGTATAGAAAGTTGGTATAGTACGTTGGAGCATGAAAAATAAAGATCAGTATTACTAGTCAGTTAGCTATGGCAGTTTTAAGAATTCTACCAACTAGAAGTAGGGGAAACAGTACAGGCATTGCCATGCTTGCTCTGAGGATCATGATGTCATGGAAGATGCAAAAATATTTGTGTCCCTGTTTCACGAATAACTTATTAGATACTGTGAAAAAATCAAGTTGATGTTGGATATAGGAGAACAAATCGAAATTTGTAGAGGGCAGCACTATGGACAACTTACGAGAGCAGTGGATGAGTGATGCAAAGTAAAACAAGTGTCTTGCCTTGTGACCTATTCTCGCTGTTCAACGAGAGAGTAATACAGGAATTATGGTTCATTTACACAGTCATATATGTACAACAACATATTGGGCAGCTAGCTATATGTGATCTTCAAACGCGAACAATATAAATTATGCTGATGATTCCGCGTTGCTGGCGGATTCGGAAAACAAAACTTAGATGCGTGTGAAACTGGGAAAAGAGAGAGGAGGTTTGTGAATTAACACAGAGATTGTAGTGATTGTCAAGGAGAAAGAAGTACAGGTTGTAACACTACAATTAGAAAAAGACGGATCATATAAGTATAATCAAATTACACACTCTTACCCACAGGCAAACAAATTATTTCCATTGTCAGAACGTGGTGCTTTCGATTGGCAGATTAGCCTTGCTCGGATTACCTATCCTCTTTAAGGAACGTATATTTACACTTCTCAACGCCCCGATGCCACAGCGAATGGAGTAAGACAACGAGAAAGATCTCATTGGATATCTATTCTCGAGTCCGCCTCCGAAAGCCAATTTAACCCGAGCCCGAAAGGGTGTCGTTGAAGCTCGTCCCTGCTTTTAATAACGGCATCTCTTCGTGTAGCAAGAAAACGAACTGGATACATCTCCTTCTCTTTCGTTCCCTGTCCTCTTTCTCACTTTCGAGACCTTCATCCTGATTTTGTAAGTAAAGGGCCTACTGAAGGGAAAGAAATGAAAGGTTAACTTTGAGTACTTGTGACTTGAAAAGGGCTTCGTACATATCCGAGAAACTCGGTAAGTAATAGGGCTAATTCAGTGGTGGTTTGTTACTCTCATGTATATGACTGATTAAATACCACTTATAGACTGCTGGTGTGTATGTGAATAGATGATGCTACACTCTCACGTAATCTGAGAATATTTGATCGGTCTCAAATCGCCTGCTTGGCGACCCACCTGATAGCTAACCGCGGGTATAACCACTATCCACTTATCCTGTTGCGTATCAAGCACTATTCTCTCTGTAAGGGATGGTTTTCACCGCCATTCTCTTTGACTGTTCAAACGCTGCTCCATTAAAAGGTATAGAAACTAACTCCCAGCAAGTTTCATCAGATTCTCAGTCTGCTATTCAGTTATGTATTTTTGTTGTTATTTTGATTATATCTGCACACAAACAGTATCTGTATAAACTTGTTTAAACAAAAACAAAAAGATGAGCAAATAGTGTATGAGTCATTTAAAGTAAAAACATTTCCGTCGGGAATATCGAAATGAAAACTACAGGTTATTTCACTAGAAGAATTCAAGTTGATTTCATCACTTCCTGTGGGTCCTTGACTTGGCCAACCGTATTTTATCTTTCTTGTTCATGTGTAATGACGCACCGTTATCATTTTTATGTATCACTTCTGTTGTTCAAATGCTGTATCTATCAAGCAAACTGTTTTCATCGTCTGGAATAGTAATCTTTAGAAATACCATGTAAAAGCAATAATCTGGTTGTTTACAGTAAGTCATCACTTTCTTTCCATTCGGCGGTAGTCTCAACTCTGTCTTTTCTTTTGGAAGAAAGTTATTTGTGGGGTAATGCTTGCACTGAGGTACTGGGATGCTTGTACAGTGTAATCGTGTAAAAGCACATCATTTCTGTATCCGAAAGGATGTTATTCATGTCGTAAGATCGACACTGCACTTTTACAGACTGGTCATTTCCCTTCATACATGTTCTCCCTCATTTCTCATATTCTATCTCTGTCTATCCCTTGCTTTCTGTTGATACAAGATCTTCATTTCCTTCCACTTGCTGACACCTTTAAAAAAGTTATTTTATATGAGACACTGACTTATAAACAAAGCCGTTGGAAAATTTAATACGGATATTCCAACTGTCTTTTCCCAGCTATCCACAGGGGATTTCAATCATAGCACAAGTTTGCCTGCGTGACACCAAGTAGGAGAGTAGATTGTTAGTCTTCAATTGACATATATATATATATATATATATATATATATATATATATATATATATATATATATAAACATACATATTTATGTATGCATACATACGTACAGACAGATTTATTTATCTATCTATCTATCTATCTATCTATCTATCTATATATATGTAAACAGATAGGAACATAGACACATAGGGAAATAGGAGTATAGATACATAACTATGGGTATAGATAGTCAACTTAAAGTTTACGTTAATTTCCCCACAGTCATATGAAACCTGAGAAAATTCCTTTTCATCGCACCCTGTAGGAACTAGAAGAGGCGTTGGCTATTTAAATCAAATTGCAAATGATTTCCTGGCTGCACATATGAATCGTACCCTGTGTGAGATGAAAGCACTATGCTTAATTGATAATGCATCTTTAACACCGATATTTCACACGTATCTTACTCCTATCCATTTAGTGTATGATGGTGTTTTCTGACATATGGAACTGACATTATAGTTCTTTGTTTCATCTGCACCAAATTGCATATATATATATATATATATATATATATATATATATATATATATATATATATATATATATATATATATATATAATATATATATATATATATATATATATAATATATATATATATAATATATATATATATATATATATACACATAACATATCACACATATATACATATATATATATATATAATATATATATATATATATATATATATATATATATAATATATATAATATATATATATATATATATATATATATATATATATATATATATATATATATATATATATATATATATATATATATATGCTTACAGTTTTTGTCTTCTCCCATTGTTTGCAGTGCCGTATTGAACCATTCTAGCAAAAGATTCTTCATTCAGCTAAATCGTTAAATCTCCATCAGAACATGAACCCTAGCTAGGCCTGCATAGCATGTTTGGTCTCTATTCCTTGAAAAAAATATCGTTAATCCCTTGTTCTCAAAGTTACAAATTCGGATACTTACTTCAACGTAGCAGAATTTCCCTATCAAGGAGAAATTCTCTTCCAATCTTCTTTTTTTCTTTTTGTGGGAATTCATCATCGAAGAATGAACAGCTGATTAAGTTTCGAAATTACCTGTAGTATCCTTTCTCTTCGATTGTTCTAGAGTATCTATATTATCTAGAAGGTTATCAGCAGGTTGAATGCATGAAGACTGGAAGGGAATGGTTATCTGATCCTGGTGGAGGCTGAACGCGGTCTGATTTGAAGTCCCTTGATCTCTGGAGAGGCCTGGTTGCAGATGCATGGGATAGCTATTTGCAACCGGCTATTGGGAGCTATTCATGGCATTTTGTACTATGCATCCTACAGTACCAAAGATGCCCTTGTATGGCCGACTGCACTGCTTTAGTCACACTTATGAGCACGCCGACATCTTGCAGTGACTCCAGGTTCAACAAGAATTCAAGATCCACGCGCAAGCCTACTCTGCTCTCGGCGAAAGACACGTAGGCAACGAGCAAATAGCCCTCTGCTTTATTTCAACCCTTACCCGGTTATGCCAAACGAGTCCTTCTTGAGAAACAGCCTGAGTCTGTAAATGACTGATGACATGCCCCTGGTATCTGCAGTGGCACATCGGCGACTCACTCTTTTTGTCAGAATCTGAAGAAATAGGTGCAGGAATCACCAGTTGTCATCCTGAACTGAATGTGTAAGAGATCATATGACTGCCAGCCATTTTCCTGGAACGATCCCTGCGACCCTAAGACCCCGAAGAAGTGGGATAATGGGGCAATGGGGAATCCGAGATTAGTCGGTGAAAATCCAATGCTTTTGGTATGTTTTATTATCTTTTTTTTTGTCTTGAGTTCATTTGGAAGCTCGTATGACCAATGAAAAACGAATGATCTGAGTAAAAAAAGATATCAGACATATGACAATCTAATGATATGGATATGGTATCCAATCCTTTTCGTAAAAATCGTAATATAATTTACAATATATGAAGTAAAAAAAAAATCTATACACCTCATCACTGAGCATGCCAAATCATAGACGTTACTAGGAACTATTCCTTAGACAGGGACCACAGCCTACTTCCGCCAAGCTTGTAAGGTTATGGCTAGTTTACTCCACGGGGCCCAGGGCGCTTCGAGATAGTTCGGTGTCCAGCGATAAATCAGATCCGCTAAATAACATAGGTAGGATTTGTATTAAGTTTTGGTAATTACCATTCACCATATTCCACCATAACAGGGATATCCTCCTCAAACTCGATTTATCCTTCCTCTGAAACTGGTTTGTACACAAAGTTTGTAATAACCATTGCAACATAGCCACTATTTTTTTTTTCTTTTTTAGCCATTTTGCAATAATTGCTATAGGATTTTAGGCACAGGCGTGTTTCAGAGGATGGTTAGTGTCTCCTCCAAGTCTGACGACGGGGTGCACTGGTGTGGTGAAACAGGTCAAGTATGACCAGACTAGTCAGAAATTTCGTGATAGTCACTAATTGCGATATACACCGGCCCCCACGGTAAGCATCCGGTTATGATGATCAGATCAGCTATCTCTCAGTAGCTGAAATATTCATAAACAAGGTCCGATTGATGATGCCATGGAAATCTCACTGAACTGAATCAGCGAATGGAAAGTAGTGTATAACTCTGGAGTATCACGTGATTGAGTGCCACGTTTTCATCTATTGAAGTGACGCCTCGATTAACCTTGATATTATTTTCAATGCATGGCTGAAGGGGGGTTTGTTTACATTTTCAACGGCTTTGTTTGTATCTGTGCACTTGTTAAAGGGTTATTATCTTTACGTTCTGCAAGTGTGTGTATGTATGCATTTATGTGTGTGTGTTAGCGCATATGCATGATAAAACGAAATAACTAGTAAGGTAATGTGTGTATGTGGGTACGTATGTTTGCATATGTAAGCGTATATCCATGTGGGGTATTTATGTGTCTCCATTTAAGTTTATATGTGTGTAATTATTCTAGCGTAAGAATCAACCTATATTTACAATGAAGTATACACCACATAAACAACATGACTGACAATCTCGACAAATTACAGTGCAGGCGCGAATGCTAGAAAGAAAGGGGTCCTTGGAGTGTTAACCGACAGCTTCCTTTAAAACCAGAAAGAAAGAAAAGAGAAATAGACTGGAATGCTTCACTTTAATAGTTCTCCTCCATGCAATAAACATGCAAATGAGACTGTATATATTATGAACAAAATAAAGGCAAGGAGTACAGAAAACATAACGACAGAATACTTTCGAGCTCAGTTAAGATGAAAAAAAGATGCACATCACGTCGTTCCAGACAGACTAACACATACATGGACAAGTATACACACATACCCACTCACTCATCCCAGACAGACAGACACTAGCACTCTCTCACACACTCATTCTACAACACACACACACGCATATGTATGTGTGCTTGGATACCTACATATATATATATATACACATTCACCTCCTTCATTCTCGTTATTAGAAATCATTCATTATCATTATGATTTGAAGTACAACGAAAAATATGTCACGTGGAACAAGAATAGCACTGTAATATAACCGAGTTCCGTGACTCTATAGCGGAGCGAAAAACGATCCGTGTAGAAGTTTTTGACGTTCATGAAAGCGATAGCATTTAATCAAGAAAACGGCAGTGACAGGAAACGATCGCAAACAAACAGACACATAAATCACCACACACAAGATCTGCCTTTCCGGGAGAGATCAACGTGCAACTCTTTCCTCATTTCGTATGTCCCTCATCCAGTACATCTGCCGTTCTGTAGGCCCTATAATTCGAGAGGAAGAGTAAAGTAAAGAAAAACTAGAGGAGATGGAATTTTCATTATCTACTCGGTCCTGTCCACCTCTTCCCCCCCTATCCACACACACCCACACACTTGCCGCCACTCGAACTTCCCGGCTTTCACTCCATGCTCATTTCCAGCTTCTCACATGTCTGTTAACATGAGTATTTTCAAGAGGGAGCACGTTCATCTTTCCTGTAGTCGTGCACCGGTAGAGATGCAATAAATAATGAATGGTCTGTGCCAGATTCGGAGTGCGTTTTACTTTATTATTTTTTTTTTCAGATTTATCGATGTTTAGATATATGAATGCTCATAAACACAAACACACACACACGCACACGTACACGCACACACACGCGCGCGCTTACAAACACATGCACATATATATGAAGCACGGTGACCAGGAAACAGATATTGTTAGTAAATAGGATATGACCTTCTTTAAGTATTTTAAATCGGCCAAATAACAAACACTACCAAAGGTTACACTGTTGCAAATCAATGTATTGTCATCAGCAAGCAAGTACACATATCAGATTCTAAGAGCAGCTAGATAATTCCCCGACATTGTTCAATACTTGTTGACATGTTTTGAGGACGTTGATTGCAATGGAAACGTATTCTATTATAGGCGTATTCGCAGGTGTTGGACGAGTTCAAGTAAGATTTCAACACCATGCTACGCTGTTGATAAGATTCCTCTGTCGTTGAGGAAATTTGAGTAAAAGAGAGAGAATGAGAAATTTGTTTCTTGAGACGTCTTCAGTAAGTGTAAATAAATTGCATGCTAAGGGTTCCTACTGATAACAACGATTCCTGGTATTAAATGTTGATTAGGAAATTGGTACGACTGCCACCCGTAAATGTGAACTGGAGAAACCGTTGTATAACCTTATTCCAAACACACCCTCATATGTGTAATGTAAACAAATAAATGGTAGTGTTTTTTTTTTTTTTTTTTTTTTTTTTTAGCAAGATCTATTTCAATAACTGATAATGTAAATCTTCAGGGGGACTAAGAAGCAGTAAATGCAGCATTTAATGATTTTTCTGAAGGCAGACCAATGCCATGGCAAATCTGGTCTACCCAAGTATGATTATTCTTATTTCAGTAAGTTACTTAGAACAGGGCTCAGTCCTGGCCTAAAGCTCACTATCACTTTCTTATTTATAATTTATTATCTACCACAGAATTAGGGCCACTGACTCTCTCCTAATTCTTGATAAATATTTAGGTCGCATCTCTGTTACCTAGTATTTGAACGAAGCAAAGTAATGCCTAATTGTAGAAATTATACTTCATTTCTAACAAACTAGTCCTGACTTCATAAAGATCAAGTTCAAAAGGATAATAGAGTTGTGTAGATAGTTCTGTCAGAAAGAGAAAGAGGAAATTGTATTCTAAACTTGGTGGGCAGCGGGCCATGCGTATTTGGGAATGCTGGAAGTAGGTATTGTTTTCAAAATAATCGAATATTGTTGTTATAGATGGATGCATTCAGATTCAAGATTCATGAATGATCTATCTTCGGACACTGTCAGGGATGAAGCAATTAGCATTTTTCGTAATGTGTGAATTCTCTTCTTTCAGAAGTATATATATACTACTCCTTTAATGTTATGATTTCAAGTCAAATTGTAGCATAAAGGACATCCGTAGTCCCCATGGTGCCCCATCTACCAATAAGGGTGCCTTAAGGGCCAAGGTCCCTCCCTAT
>NW_028234403.1:44039123-44046623 GCF_977035675.1 Penaeus japonicus
GCGAAGGGGTGTGGGGGGGCGGGGGTGGTTGAGGGGGGTGAGGAGGAGGAGACGACCAGGAGGGGGGGGGGGAGGGAAGGGAGAAGGAGAAGGGGGAAGCGAGGAGGAAGGGGAGGGAAGGAGGAGGGGAAAGGAGGGAGAAGGAGGGAGGTATGGTGTGACAGATGAGCAAGGGAAGTGGGTAGAGGGGAGAGGGTAGAGGGTAGAGGGGGAGTAGAGAAGAGGAGAGGAGAGGAGGAGGGAGAATGGGAAGAAGAAGAAAAGGAGAGGGAATGGATACAAGAAGAGGAGGTGGGGGAATGGGAAGAAAGGGAGGAGAAGGCAAGATGAGGATTAGAAATATGAGATTGGGAAGGGGAAAGGTAAACGTGCGGGGAATGGAACGAAAAGAAAAAAGGGAAGAGGAAGAGGGAGTGATGGATGGAAGAGGGAAGAGGGTAGTGGGAAGAAGAAGGGTAGGGGGGGGGGGAGTAGGAGAAGGAAGAAGAGAGCGAAAAAGAAGAAGAAGAAGAAGAAGAGAGAGAGATAGAGAGAGAAAGAACGCGGAAGAGAGGGGGCTTTGGAAGGAGAGCCAGAAGGGATGGAAAGTAGAGCCTGGGGGGGGGGGGACGAGGGGGTTGCAGCGCAATCTGTCTTTCGCTTTTTTTTTGTTTTGTTTTTTGTAGAACTTGGGGTTGTTGTCCGGGTCTGCTTTCTTTTGTCTGCTGTGTTGCTTCTCTCCTAATTGGCCTGTGGCGGTTCTAATTCCGTAGTAAATATCCACCTGTAGTGGTTTCAATTCATTGCAACCAGAATGGAAAAATATGGCAATTGCATGTCTGAGATTTTTTTTTTTTCCCAATAGCTCAATTGCACACTTGGAATTAAACATAGTAATTGCATGTGATTAAGTATTCTTGACTTTAGCATTGTCCTTCAGAAGACTTGTCAAGGGCATCATAAAAGATCTAAC
Organism: Penaeus japonicus; assembly: GCF_977035675.1. NCBI lineage: Eukaryota > Metazoa > Arthropoda > Malacostraca > Decapoda > Penaeidae > Penaeus > Penaeus japonicus. Next base: position 44,040,076 of record NW_028234403.1, read on the forward strand.
TAATTCAATAATGTTGAATAAGTGCACACACTTGAAGTCCACACATTGCACACTGCACGCACCCGAGATTCCGGCGAAAATTTCTGTACTTTCCTTAATGGGCCGTCTCCTCTATCCTCATTTTCATCACAATTGTCTTCATCAATATCCTCACTTCCATCACCTTTACCATGAACTACAATACTCATTAACAACCCTTCTAATACCATCCCTTACCATTAACATAATCTTCAGTATGACCATCATCATCATCATCATTTCAAGATCTTTATCAACAATATAAACATTAATATTACCATCATCATTATCAATACCAACATTATCATTATCATTATCGCTATCGATTTTCTAATTATCATTGTCAATATTATTCAACACTATCAGTGAATTCATTTTGGGAATTAAATGCAAATTCGAAAATCAGCTTTCGTCTTTTATCCTTTTTACGTCGTTATTTTAGCGTTTTAATTCGTTAATACGTCTATATCGTATATATATATTCGATTTACACATTTTCTCTTTTGTATTACAGTGTCTACTAATACGTTTTATTTTGTTTCATTTATCACCACGGCTTCCTTTATTAACATTACGGCTTCTTATACCATTACGTTTTCTTTTATCATCAGGTTTTCTTTTCCTGCCTTTTCGTTTATTCTTGCACTCTCCTTTATGTCCTTTATGATTCGTTTGTTTTTCGTCGTTTTTTTGTTTTCTCACTGTCTGTTATTCTTAATTATTCGTTTTGAAGGATAACAAAGATTAGTGTATTTGAATTTCATGTCGTTTTATGATTTTTTTTGTTTGTATGTGTATATGTGTGCGTGGGTCTGTGTGTATTGAAGTGTGTGTGTGTGTGTGTGTATGTGTGTGTATGTGTGTGTGTGTGTGTGTGTATGTGTGTCTGCACAGTGATGAACAAAATCACAATGTGCATGACGATCAGTCAGCTAGAAATACGCATCCCACCCCATTGATGAAAATACTCTTAGTCGCGCAGGCTTAGCAAAGGAAAACCTTGCAAGACTGCAGTTCCCCGGAGGCTAATCAGGGTCGATAATGAGGCGAAAGGAAGAGGTTCGCAAGATGAACGTCCCCGGAAGCCTCAGTATGATATATTCATATATTAAACACACATACTCACTCATGTACATACATACATACATACATATATATGTATATATATATATATATATATGTATATATACATATATATATGTATATATACATATATATATATTTATAATATATATAAATGTACATATATATATATATATATATATATATATATATATATATATATATATATATATATATATATATATGTATATATATATATATATATATATATATATATATATATATATATATATATAATATATATATATATATATATTCATTATTATTTGTATTTATATGTACATACATATATATATATAAATATATATAAATATACATAGATATATATATATATATATATATATTATATACATATATAACACACACTATATATATATACATATATACACACACATATATATATATATATAATATTATCTATCTATCTATCTATCTGTATCTATCTATTATATATATAACACACACATACATACATACACACACACACACACAACACATACATAAATATATATATATATATATATATATATATATATTATATATATATATATATATATTATATATATATATATATATATATACATACATATAATATAAATGTATATGTATATATATATATATATATATATATATATATATAATATATATATAATATATGTATATAAAATATATATATATATATATATATATATATATATATATATATATATATATATATATATATATATAAAGAGAGAGCGCGCGCGCTTAAAAAGTCTTCCTCCTCCGCTCAATTTCCCTGCAGTTTGTTCCTCGCTGCGGCCCTCTTCATCCGGGGGTTGAATGACCTCTCGTGGCCAACTCGAGAGGAGAGAAAATCCACCAAGAGACATTCGCAAGTGAGGATAATGAAGCACTAAAGACTAAACACTGATTTTTGGTTTCGCATTTCTCTCGGTACGAGGATTAGGATTAGCGACTCCGTAACGAGGATTAGGATTGGCAACTCCGTAACGAGGATTAGGATTGGCAACTCCGTAACGAGGATTTCCCTGCCGAACTAGAGAGGACTCTGGAGCTCTTTCTTTGTATCTGCGGATGTATTGACTTTTCTTTCATATTTGTAGGAAAACAGATAGATATAGATGGATATCTAGATGTAGATATATTCACTTGCCATCGCCACTGTGTGATATACATGCTTTAGTATCTTCGGCCAGTCTTATCGTGTTGGTGTTTGTGATTCCAGTGCGGGACCGCCTTGCAGAGCCGTTGATCTTCAGCTAAAAGCCTGACAAACGGCTCTTGCGAACGAGGACTGCAGTCTTTCAGGCTAGAAGGATAGAAGTTCGGTCGTCCACCCCGGCCTACGTCCAGTGACCTATCTTAATCACGAGGCTTATTCATATATTTTTTTTACTTCTTTTTTTCTGGTTTTAGTGTGTGCATTTGTGCTCTCGTATATTTCCTGCTATTTTTGGACGGCGGGGGATTTTTTCCCGGACGGGGAATAAACGAGGATATAAATATTGTCTGTGTGAAATAGGTAAAACGTTAGTTATGTGGTCAAAATCTGCGCAGTAATGGGTTATTTCTCTCGTTCTACTCAGGAAAAACTTCTTACTCAGTAAGAATTTGTGGAATCATTAGAGTCGTTTGTTAATCTTGTTATGTCCCTTTATATATATATATATATATATATATATATATATATATATATATATATATATATACATATACATATACATATACATATACACATACACGCACACACACGCGCACACACACGCACGCACACATATATGTAATATATGTATATATGTATATATATATATATATATATATATATATATATGTGTGTGTGTGTGTGTGTGTGTGTGTGTGTGTGTGTGTGTGTGCGTGTGTGTATACATACACAAACCTGGACTTCATCACGTGCTTTGGAGTCTCGATTAAATGCCTTTTGCAGCAGATCCTTGCACCGGGTCATGGGGTAACGATCAACGACTGTGCCATCGGACCGACGGAGAGCCTGTTATTTGCACAATCCAGCACCGCCGACTCAGACTGAATGGGAACTTGGCTTAACACCCTGAGGATGATTCTGCCCATCAGCTCATCTTCACTAGAGGCGACCTTGGCTGGAGGAAACCCACGGGATGACCTAGGTCGTGGCTTGGACAACCCGACCAAATCTTTCGTTAGGAAATAGGGAAAGATTTACCTCTGCCTGGTGCTAGCTACGTGGGGCCCTTATAACTTGACGTAGAAGGCAATTCAGGCAATGCTACTCCTCTGCTTCGGCCCCATTGATTGACTGACTGATTGATATAGGTCTGTATATCCCCTAAACCTAAAATACATTCTTTCCCCTACACAGTTCAACCTCATATCTAATTTTCCTGATCTTATTTTCTTCTGGTGATACTGATAATTTCCATGCAACTAATTTCCCTTTCAATGAACAGTGAAGTTTACTTAAAAGAATGTCATTTCACTTTTTTTACATACATTTTCTTAGATCTATCCTTCAAAGGCGCCAACTAATTGGTGTGCTATATTGACAGTGTAAGAGTTCTCATTTGTTAAATTTGAGTTTCAGTTATCTGTAGGAGCATGGAAACTAGCACTCTGATTTTAGTATTAAATGTTGAGAGAACAGCGTAACGCCAAGGGGAGAGTGGAGATTCGTTAGAGCTGGATGGTGGGAAAGTGAATAGCAGAAACATGCGGCCCACCCTGAGAGACCTTGAGAGAGACAGCACTGAGGAGAGACTGTTCCTAATGAAGATGGAACTCCTCCCTCGATCTCGGAGGAGGTCAAGCAAAAGCAGGGCAGAGCACAGGCGCTTTTTTAAGCACGAATTCAGACATGTCTCCACATAGTACACATACAGATGCCATGTGGCAACAAGAATAGATGCATTCTACATAGATACGTTCTGTACTGCTCAGCCACCTACTGTGCTAACGACCTCGTGCATGCAAATTTTCTTTATCCATAATCTTTACGTCTAATACAATTACACAGAGCAAACTCTAATTATATGGAAACATATACACTCAGTATATTATTAAACTCACTATTAACTCATAGCAATCCTACAACAAATTGTAGTTGTTTATGCATGGGAAGTCTCTTGTTTGTGTTTGTAGGAGTGTTTTAGTAAGAGAGTGAGTAAGTGATTGACTGATTATATATAAAAATAATTCACAGACACGACATAACAACATTGGTGAGATAAAAACAAAAATGAATAATGTAAGACAAATTCAACTATCACACTGAAATCAACTTAAAAATGACATACGATTTGTTATATACACCAAATCGCATTTGGCAAACAGTGAGAGAGAGAGAGAAAGAGAGAGAAGCATATCTATATCTAAATCTATCTATCTATCTATCTATCTATCTATCTATCTATCTATCTATCTATATATATATATATATATATATATATATACATATACATATATATATATATATATATATATATATATATATATATATATATATATATATATATATATATATATATATATATAGATACATATATAAATATATAAAGAGAGAGAGAGAGAGAAAGAGAGAGAGAAAGAGAGAAAGAGAGAGAGAAAGAGAGAGAGAGAAAGAGACAGACAGAGACAGAGATAGATAGATCGATAGAGAGAGAGAAAGAGAGAGAGAAAGACAGAGATAGATAGATAGATAGAGAGAGACAGAGATAGATTGATAGATAGAGATAGAGAGAGTGGGAAAGAGAGAAGGAGAGAGACAGAGACAAAGAGAGAGAGAAAAAAAAAACAGAGAGAGAGGGGAAAAAAGAAGAATCGTAAGAGAACGCAAACACACACACACTCACACTCAACCTCACTTCAATGACCTGGTCTGTTACCCAAGGCTGATCCCAGCTAATCCGCGACATCCCTGGGATACTCACTGTGATACACACTAACACAATACCACATGGGTTAGCACAGCGTCAGGACGTCAGGTTAAATGATTTTACTCGTACTATTTCCCTTTTTTTCAGCAAGATAGGAAAGGTAGGGAAAATATGTGGAGTAAGCTAGCTATTGGGAAGTAAAAGATTTTAAAGTGAAGTAAAAAAGGAGGCGTAGATAGTAGCTGGGCAGACCTACTTGCTGTTTGTTTAAGTTTTATTTACTCGTATCGCTGTACTCGCACTGTGAGGAGGAATTGGAAATGGTTGCGTCTACGAGTGAAAAGTAGGTGGCAGTCCCTCATTTTGTATGTTCGCACAGTCATTCGTGCAGTCATTGCATCATTTCCTTATTCTTATAATCTTTCTCCTTCTATGCGAGTTTCCTTCCTTGGAGACAGACAGAGGAGACTGAAAGATAGAGAGAGAGAGAGAGATAGAGGGAGAAAGAGAGATAGATAGATAGAGAGAGAGAGAGAGAGATAGAGAGAGAGAGAGAGGACATATGATTGAATTAAAATGCAATTGCTTGTCCCGATCAGACATCAGTAAATGCAATTGTGAGAAATTGAAAGTTAGAAGGAATTAACAACACGTCTAAAGTTACTTTCCCTTTCAACACAATAACACTAATGAGAAAGCAAGACATAGAATAAGCAAGAACAAAATAATCACAGTAAACAGATACTGTTGCACTGCAATGTCACTTTTTCCCCAGGCAAGGAGAAGAAGGAAAAAGGAAAATGAGACCCAAGTATGTCATCACGTTGCTGTGTGATCCGAGCAGCAAGACCAGAGGATCTTCGATATCCGAGCGATAAGCCGAGAAGTCTATGAGCAAGCTCTTCTTGCAAGCAGAAGGAGGGAGCCGCGGTGTCCTTGGGAAGGCGAAGCGTGGGGATACGCAGGTCGTCCTCGAGGGAGGTGGTGAGGAGGGACGTCTGTTCTCGACGAAGGCTAAGCTCGGCAGGTTATACCACGAGCGTTATTCTAGGCGTGGCTTCGGGCATGGCAGATACATTCTATTGACAGTGCAGGTATTTGGGTGCATTTATACATGGGAAAATGTGGGGATAGTTGAAACGGAAATGATTGATAGGTTATGGTGGGTCAGGAGAGGTCACTCAACCGAAAGTGGCATCTGCTTGGTTGGTCACTCTAAGTTATTTAACATGTATTTCCGAACTATTTATTAAGAAATAAAGCTATTTGGGACTACGTAGTTTAATATGTAATAATCACGAAAGATGATAAAAATAGGAACAAAGGATGAAAAACTGATTTCGTTGAATACCTCTGACTAAAAATTCCCCAACTCTCGCGGTTTATCACCACCACAGGGCATTGCTCCCAAACGCATGGGCGTTAATACTATGAAACCTACTCATTAAATATATGACCACAATCTACCTTAACTTTTCGCATAATCCTGCTAAGAAGCAAGTAAACGCCAAGGATAACCTGACCTCCTTACGAGCGCCT
>NW_028234403.1:44096623-44099123 GCF_977035675.1 Penaeus japonicus
AGGTCTCGACGTAGGCGCAGCAGCTGAGGGACGAGACGAAGGCGTGGACCTCCTCCAGCGACGCGCTCCTTGGGTGGGAGGAGAGAGAGGAAGAGATGGATGATTAGGATGATCAGAAAAGATGGAGAGGATGAGAACGAACAAAAGAGGATAGTGTATGTTCGTGGGCGCTGCAACTTAGGAGCGACAGGAAGGACGTGGAATTTTCCCAGTGACGAGGAGGGAAGAGGGACGAAGATACCGATGATCAGGAAGATTAGAATAAGAAGAACAATATAAATGTAATAATAGCAGAGGCAAGATAAATGTATGTGCGTATGTTCTTGACGGAGGTGGGCGAGCGAAGGGCGTGGAACTCCTCCAGCGACGGGGGAAGAAGAGGGAAGAAGATATTGTTAATTGGGGTAATAAGAACAGATAGAGATGATAGTAATAGACATGAACACATTTCCGGTCGGGTTCGGGGGGCGGGGAGAGAGAGAAAGAGAAGTGATGCCACAAAAGGATCCATTGATAAAAGAAAAGAGAAAGAGGTTATTAAAAAAGACAAGGCAGTGTTTGAAATCGAGGAGAAAGAGGAGGATAAGAAAATGAAGATCAAAGAGGAGGCAAAATCAGAGAATGTCCGAATTCTTGCGAAAAGAGACAGGGGGGAAACACAAATGGAAAACAGGGCATAGATAAAAAAAAAAAAAAAAAAAAAGAACGCGATTAAAAAAAAATAAAATGAGAGAAAAAATCAAAGCAAAGGACAAATCAAATGTCGAATTCAGAAGAAAAGAAAGAAAAAATAAAACAGAAAAAGAATACGAGATAAAAAAAAAAAAACAAAAAAAAACGAGAGAAGCTAAGCAAAACACAAATAAAAATTCGAATAAAAAAAAAAAAAAAAAAAAGAATCTAAAGAGAAACAGAAACAGAACACGAGCTAACAAAATCATAAAGACGAACTAAAGCTCTAAACAAAAGCCAAGCGACTGCTCCTCGAATTCAGGGGTTCCTCTCGTGGGAAAAGCCTGCGCCATCATATATTGATGAGCCTCCGGCCTTATGACGTCACACGGAACACTCTGGCGTCATAGCGAATGCTCAGGAAGTAGAGGGCTCGTTCGGGATTGTACGTGAAGATATTGACAAACATGGGCCCTTCTTTTCTTTATTTTCTTGTTTACTCGTTTTTTTTATTCGTTGTTGTTGTTGTCTTGATTAGTTGATTGGTTGTTTTGTTTCTTTAAGGTTTTTAGCACTATTTTTTTTTCTTTTTTTGTATCAATGTATATGAACTTATACGTTACTTATGTACTATGAATCTTATTAACCCCTAAAGGACACGGGATATTGCAAACTGATACAGAAACGGACTCAAAAATCACGTATATCTACTCTAATTAAAAATCCACAAGAAATTGAGATCAAAACATACAATAATTACCTGGCTTCCTGTGACATATAAGTATAGGTTGCCTCTTCACCTGAGCATTATAAAAGTTAGTATCCCCGTCCTTTAGGGTTGAGGGAGACTGAGGTGTAAGTGAGAAAGACAGATAGAAAGGAAAGAGGAGTGATAGAAGAAGAAAGGTAGGGCGATATATATATATATATATATATATATATATATATATATATATATATATATATATATATATATATATATATAGAGAGAGATAGAGAGAGAGAGAGAGAGAGAGAGAGAGAGAGAGAGAGAGAGAGAGAGAGAGAGAGAGAGAGACTGAGTTCAGATTCAGATTCGTGAAGATATTCACAAATACATTAGAATTCGATGTAGTTCAGCCGATCTTTCCTATCATTTTGAAATTTACAACAAAAACGAAAAAAAATATATGATGAAGTAAACAATAAATCCTGATAACAAAATGAAAAGATAAAACGCAAAAGAAAAAAAACACAAATCAAAGAATGATATTATTAGAAATACATAGAGTGATTATCGTGTCTTTGTGTTGGGTGACGTCAATTTTTTTTTTTTTTTTTTTCTTAATTGCGCATTGTTGCTGTTGTTATTGTCTTTATCCGTAAGGAATCCTCGATGAAGTGACTGCATCAGTTTAAAGTTTCAAATATAAAAGCTATCCCAATATCATGTAACCTTCGAAGCTTCTCTTCCGCAAAAAATGGATTAGTTTGAGTAAAGGCTCCGCTTCATCTTCTACGCAGCGTTGACTGACTAGTTGTCGACACACACACGATAAGACAAAGAAATTTACCTCCTGACGTACCGCTCATGCGGTTCATTAATCCGTAATAATGTCTCGTTTTGGTTATATATTTGTCTAGATTTGCAACTTGTTGAAGGACATCGTGAAGTTTAGTCTGGCTGGATGATTATCATAGGTAGAATACTGGAGAGAGAAATATCGAGACAGAAATAGACTGCCATAAAGGGAAAGAAACAAAATGTCTATAGCCAGAAAAAAAAAACACTCAGCTAGAGATCAGAGACTTTCCAACGCAAACAAAATAAAAAAGAAATATATTTTCA
>NW_028234403.1:44116623-44121623 GCF_977035675.1 Penaeus japonicus
TTATAATTTATGTCCTCACTATCATCCCCACTATATTCATAATGGATATTGCCGCCATTCTTTGACCTTTGACTTTAGACCCTTGATTACAGACTTAAAATTACGGCTCATGGCTTTCAGACTCACACCACGCGTCCAGATTTATGTAAGAAATTAACTCCCACCACCCCCCCCTTTTGGTGTAGAAGATTAATTTTCTATTTTTACTTACCGAGAAAGTGATGGAGATTCAACAAAAAATGAGGAAGAAGATTCTCTCCAAGACTTCACCCTCATATCTCTTTTTAAAACTTTACACTTTCATCGTATCAGTTACCTACATATTCTATTTCTGGCCTTCAATTAATCAACTTATGGTGTTAGATTGAGTTATTAATAAGTTTTAATTCCAGCTCTTTAATCATTCCGAATAAGAATAGAATGTATGAACAATATTACCTCGAAGAGAAATTCGATATTTTGTAATATCATAGTCCTTAAAAGAATATCACAATCTTAAACTCCTCCTCGAGATATTAAAATAAGTTTTGCAGAGTATGAACCGCCTTTTTCAGAATTGTTATTTTCATGATGCAACAGCCTGTCTATACCGGTTCTACTGACTATTATAACATATCCAGGAATAATTTTAGGTGTACATTTCATTCAAGGTTCCTCAACTTAATTGTGGAACTCAGTAATTGGAAGATTATATCCGGGCTTCGATAGGCGACAGAGAGAGAGAGAGAGAGAGAGAGAGAGAGAGAGAGAGAGAGAGAGAGAGAGAGAGAGAGAGAGAGAGAGAGAGAGAGAGAGAGAGAGAGAGAGAGAGAGAGAGAGAGAGAGAGAGAGAGAGAGAGAGAGAGAAGGTGAAGAAGAGGGAGAGAGAAAAAGTGAAGGAGAGGGAGAGAGAGAAGAAAAAAGTGAGAGAAGGGAAGATATATCGAGAGAGGAATAGATAGACAGATAGATATATAATATCAACAGATAAACAAAGAAAGGCACAGACAAACAAAAGAAAAAGAATAAGAAAATAAAAAAACAGAGAACGAAACACACCTAAAAGCCAGAGTCACCACCAGCCATCAATCAAACGCACACAGTCCCTCACCTGGACACAAGCGACGTCTTGCCGACCCGCGACGACCCGAGGATCACCAGTCTGAAGCAGTTCTTGGCTGGCGGCTTCATGCCCTTGTCGGACACCAGCGGGAGGGACGACGGCACCTCAGCCTTGGTCGAACAGCTGTTTTCGGTGGCGGCGGCCGCGCATGCGCACTCGCCGCTCCCTTCGCTATCTTTGCTGGTCACGACCATGTGTTCTCCGTCGTTCGTCATCCTTCGTTGTGAATGGGATTGTTCACTGTTTGTCTTTTGTTTTTGTTTTTTTGGGGGGTTTGAATTGTCTTTTTGTTTTCTTTGAGTGAGTAGGTCTTTTCTTTGTTTTGTTTTAGTGTTTGTTTACGTGTGTTTCTTTGATTTTTTTCTTTTTCTTTTAACGCACTACTTCTTTTGGTGTTACGGGGTTGTTCTTTGATTTAGTGTTGTGGATTTCTTGCAGGTTTTCATCTTTCGACGATTAACTGGAATAAGAAAGATAACATGTAGTTGGATTGGATTATGTTGGTAACGATGATAATACAGTACAATAATGAAGTAATGCAATAATAAAGCAATACTTATATCAACGATTAAATTGATAGTAGTAATAATGATGATGATAATGATAACAATGCCAATGGAAATGACAAATAATGAGGATAATGATAATATCAATAATAATGATAATCATCATTATCATTATGATCATGATAATGATGATAAGTATAATGATTAGGAAGATAATAGTAATAACATTAATGATAATGCTTGTAATAGAAATAGTAATATGAATTATAATAATGCTGGTAATTGTAATGATAACAATGATGATGGTAAGTGATACTATTCATAATGATAATGATGACAATGTTCATTATAACGTCAACAGCATTGATAATTATGATAGTAATAGTTGTAATGTTAATGATAACAATAATCATAATAATGGTAATCGCAATGATAATCATCATTATCATTGGGATAATAGTTATAATAACAATGATGATAACAATGATGATAATAATAATGATAAAAATGATGTTAACAACAACAATAATAGTAATAATGATGATTATGATTATGTAAGTATTTTTGATAATAATGATACTGATGATAATGGTAATAATAATAACAGTGATAATGATGATAATAACAATAATAATGATAAAAATAATAAAACTACTACTAATAGTAACGATAATAATTATAATAATAATAATGATTTTAATGATAATAATGACAATAATCTTAATAAGGATAACAACAATGCTAATATTGATAACAATGATAACGATAATAGTAATAAATATGACAATAACTACAATACTGATAGTAATAATAATGATAACAATAGTAGTTACAGTAAAAAAGAAAGAAATCAGAATTCTTTTAAGAATTAAGAAAGAAAAAAATATCGAAAACGGACAATACTATCATCAAACGTCATAGTCGACGCCGAGCACGAGTTAATTAAGTCTGAAGAACAATTACGACAATACAAAAAAAAGTTTTCTTTTCTTCCTAGACCTGTCCTTTGGCATGCCTCGACGATTGCAGGATAAGACCTCACAGAGCGTGTGCCGTTTTTGCTTTGTCGTCGTGGAAGAAGTCGAGAAACAAATGGCATGACGTACAGATTATTGGAACTCGCTTTATTTGCCGACTTTCCTGTGTGCGTCTCAATAGAATGACGTCTTTAGGAGAAAGTCAAAAGCTCATATATATATATATATTATATATATATATATATATATATATATATATATATATTATATATATATATATATATATATATATATATATATTATATATTATATATATATATATTTATTATATATAATATATATAATATACAATATATATATTATATATATATATATATATATATTATATATATATATATATATATATATATATATATATATATATATATATATATATATATATTATATATTATATATATATATATATATATTATATATATATATATATATATATAATATATATATATATATATATATATATATACATATATATAATATATATATATATAAGTATATATATTATATATATATATATTATATATATATATATATATATATATATAATGAATCTCAAGATCAGTGTTGCCAGAAGAAACATCCTTATTTCCAGCCTTGAGGTAACTAAAACTTTCTTCGGTGTAGCAAAAAAAAAGAAGCAATCTTCAAAAACTTCTTTATTACACATTGGAACCAAACGTTTCGAGTGTTCAAACACTCATCATCAGTGGTTTTAACTGTAAAAAAAAGGATTTTCAATTATCCTTCAACAAAAATGTACAATACATAACATATTTTACATGCTAAATTGTGGTAATGCCACAGAGGTAAATGGGGAGTTCAACTGCTTACATTATATATATATATATATATATATATATATATATATATATATATATATATATATATATATATATATATATATATATATATATATATATGTATGCATATACAGACGCAAACACATATTGCTATTACTATAATCACCACTGTTGGTATCATCATAGCTAGTATTGCTATTATCATTATCATTATCAGCATCACCATCATTATGATCATCATAATCCTGCAAGAATTATTGAAGAGGAATGACAGCATCATATTACAATTTCAAGGTAATGAGCAATCGAACCCGATCTGTTGCATCATCTCTTTTAATTAAGCTTCGTCAGACAATTGATTCGCGGTTCCATGATCTTCCTCGTCATTCGCCTGTGTCATGGAATTGTTCTCTTTTGATAGCTGTATGTGTTTTTTTTTTTTTTTCATTTTGTTAGCAGTCATATCTATTCTCTTATCTTTGTTGTTATTGTCCTTCTCTTCTCCTCTTTCTTCGTCTTCTTTTCTTGATTTTTATCTTTCCCCTAGACTCTCCTCATCTGCATCCTCCCCCTTTCTTAGATAATTATCTATACAGCTACATTAGGCATTGTTCACAGCGTCCTGATTGGCTAGCTTTTGTGACGTCATTTAGCTCCACCCCCTTTCTACCTGGATCGAACTGTGTAGGAGAGATACAATTTTTGCTCGAGCACTTGGTCTTATTAGATACATTAGAGAACAAGTATTTCTTTTAGTTAGTATAATTAAATATTCAAGGGAAAGAATATGTGAGAAACAGAAAAACGCAAGTCTCATAGAGCAGAAACAATAGGCAGCCTCAATTGTTATAATTATTAAAAAATAATATATAAGAGAATGCTTCAATGCAGGCAGATATCCCATGAATACAGAGGGTAACTATTTTTTCTGTAGTAATTCCTGATTTTTATTCTTTTATTATAGAATGAAAGCTTTACTTATTTAAAAATTCAAAAAAATACCTTTTTGTGCAGTTTGTGTCATTTCATGTGTATTGTTATTTTACATTATGCAACATGGGATATTTTATGATAATTACATAAAAAGCTTGCTGATTCATTTCATTCCTTGATCCAATGCTGTGTAAAATATATTTTTTTTCTGATTACTTTACCTATGATTTTTCATTTTAATTTTCTCTATAAAACTTTTAACAAAACGGTGATATATTATTTATATAGTTAATGGTAAAATATAATAATGGAAACAAGCTGGCATAACAGAAACTTCAATTAATTTGGTATCCAAAACCCTGTGATTAATCACGACTCAGTATTGAAGGGGGCGGGGATTTGCGTGGTCAGTTGCCAACTAGGATTTTTCACCGACCTTGCTCTACGCTTTTCCCTTCTCTCTTTGCTAAGTGTGAATGTCTTGTATCTTTTATCTGCGTTACTCGATTTCCCCTTTAAAGTTGTGTTTTATTTTTTTGTACTATAAAATGATATTTGATTTGCTTACTATCAATGTCTTTCGTCTTATTATTTACGAATAACAGGAATAATTAATTTTCTGACG
>NW_028234403.1:44139123-44141623 GCF_977035675.1 Penaeus japonicus
TTTTTTCACTCTCATTCTTTTTCTCTCCCCTGCTAATGGCCGCACAAATCACCCTTAACGTTTTGTCTTTTCTCTCTTTCTTTTTTTATATTTCTTACCTTTCTCTCTTTCGCTTTTTGTCAATCTTTTTCGTCTTTACTTTTTTTCTCTCTTTTTCTTCAACACGCACACACACACACACACACACACACACACACACACACACACACACACACACACACACACACACACACACACACACACACACACTCACACACACACACAATGACACACACATACACACATCAACACAAACACAATGACACACACACACATAAACACAAACACAATGACACACACACACACAAACACAAACACAGTGACACACCATACAACAGAAGCTCTCGTTAGTTCTCGCAAAACCACGCTTGAATCCCATGCTTTGTGTCCACATCTACTGTGAAACGCAACTATAACTGAATTCCGCGTTCACATTTCAATAATCCTGTATGTCTAGAATTACTACTGACTCAACACCATATAACGGGCTCATGAGATGGTGTTGAATAGTTTTGCTTGAATTAAGATCATTTGTGTTGGTTTCGGTAGCATGATGGAGTTGTTGTTATGGTTGATTCTGTGTTATTGTTATTGTTGTTATTGTCGTCGTGGTTGGTATTGCTGTTCTTCTTGTCATCATTATAACTATCATTATCGTTATTACAGTTATCATTGTTTCTTTTTTCATCACTATTATCATTAGTATTTGCATCATCATGTTATCACTTTTATTATTATTATTACTATTATCATTACCATCATCTTTTTAATATTGTCATTGCCATTATCATTACCATCGGTATATCATTGTATGGTTGATATTACAATCATAACGACCATTGCCCATATTTCTGTATTGTTAGTGTTATTATATTTTTTCATCAAGATTATTGCGATCATCAATCACCATCACCATCATCATCATCAACATCACCATCATCCCTATCACCATCACCCTAACACCATCACTATCATAATTTCCCCACCATTCCCACCAAGTACTTCCCATGAACATAGCATCACAAGTGCAGCGCGACCCACTCATTCCTCCATCAACAGAGACAAATGGAGGGTTACATGTGTGATGAAGTTTAAACACCTGTTCGCGACTGGCATAATAGACAGGTGTTTTGTGTGTGGGATTCCGCGTATGGTTAGCGATAAACGGTTCTACACGAGTCATCGACACTTGTTGGTGTTTGCATTATTACACTTTTGGAAAACAGTCATATCTGATGATTAGATAGATATATAAAATGGAAATGAGACATTCTGTTGATTAACTAATTAGTAATGAAAATGATGATAACGATGGTAATAGTGATGATGATGATTATATATATATATAATCATCATTATGATGATGATGAAAATTATGATAGTAATAATAGTAATGATAATGATGATATCAATAATAATAATATCAATAATAATGATAATGATAATGAGGATGATAATAATGATTATTATTATTATTACCACAATAATGATGATGATATTGATAATGATGATAATAATAAAGATACTAATAACAATAACAATGATAATGATAATGAAAATATCAATAATGATGATAATAACAATGGTAATAATAATAACAATGACAACAATAATGATAGTAATAATAATAGTAATAATAATAACAGTAATAATCATAATGATAATATCAGTAGCGATAAGTGATAACAAGACCAAAAAACACACGAAATAAGATTAATAACAGATTCCCCCACCAACGGCATCCCTCTGAGAGATTCGATCCAACATCCACTCTGTTCAGGATATTAAGATAAATTTGAACAAATTCGAAAGGCATTGGTTAGTTTTCCGCGGAATCACACACTTACACACGCATTAACATTTTGATTTCTGATATTGCTTCGATTCCAAGGCAGACATCTAATTACGAGCCTAGTATGATTTTATTTATTAAAGACGAAATGAATTAGGTTCGTATCCCTTCTGAATAACGTATGAACGCGATGGATTATCCGTATGAACTTACTTGCATTAAAGATAAGCTCCACCTTTCGTAAAAAACATTTCAAACGTTGGTAGGTATTATGTATATGATATCTAGGAAAAGAGAGTACAGCATTAGCCTCCATTGTAACAGAACTGAACATTAGCTACCCCTTCCTTGCCTCTCCTTCCCTCTCCTGGTCCGTTATGAAACTGATGGTAGTCTTTTGATAACTTATTTCCTGGTTATGAAAGTCTCTATCCAGCTACATGGATTTATTTTGTTTCTACCGTTACTCAAAGGGAGAGATAGTGACAGAGAGAGATGGGGATGGAAGGAGGAACGAGGCAGAGAGGAAGAAATGTATAGAGAAAGGAAGAGCGTAAGAAAGAGGGATGGGGAGAGAGAGAAGGGCGAATGAAATTTGGAAACACAGACTGAGTAAGAGGGACAGACAAATAGAGAAAGAGAAACAGGAGAGAGAAAGGGAGAGATAAA
>NW_028234403.1:44164123-44166623 GCF_977035675.1 Penaeus japonicus
CTGACGTCTAGATACTAGACTTTCATGACATCGTTACGTCAGTGTCTCTTCTGTAAGGAATTAAAGAACTATTCATCACTTGCATAAGTATATGAAGATATATTTGGCAGTTGGTGCCATATATATACTTTTATTTCGGTTTTCTAATTAGTGAATTAATTGCCTTGACACCCAAAACACTGGAAGCGCTCAGATCCGTAAGATGTAAAGACAAAAGAGCATCAACACAAAGCGCGACGGTGAAGATCCTGGATGCTGCCGTTTAATGACGTAAGAACAAGTATCCGTTGAGAACTAATCAAAGGCAAGAGTTCCCAGGACACAAAGAAGACAATAAGAGGTGATTGATTCTGTGATATTAAGAGACTTATTTTCTATTAAGGAGTGAGGCATATTCTCTATAACATATAATTCCTCCACCTTGTAGGCAATTTCATCTCCCTCACGCAGATTCGACACCTTTCATGTTCCTCCCTTCCGTATGTCTTCGCTCACAGAGCCCCTCCAGCTGCTCCTTGGTCTTCCTCTCCTCCTCTCGGCCGGGATCTTCCTCTCTCCACTAGGACGCAAATGAATAAATAAGATAACATTAAAACGAATCACAAAAAGAATATGGAAAAGATGGCACACCGAGAGGTACGAGCCATGAATACAAGATGGCGACGTATCACTGGGAACATAATCACACATATTGTAAGGAAGAGAAGACATCGCGGGATAACTTAGATGTCCATCAGTAAATGAAATTGCTGTGGCTGATCAATAAAGCCAATCATGGAGAAAATTGGTTCCCTCATAGACAACGGAGGTGAAGAGCGGGGGGTGGGGGGTTGAGGTGAAGGGGAGGGGGAGGGGGAGGGGGGGCGCTCCCCTTCCTTAAACCCCTTTCGCCACGCTTACAGCATGCCTTGCCTTCAATTCATCTTATGTGCATGCACATTTGTTTATCATTATTCTTTCGCGCGTGATTTTGTTCGTATTCTATTCGTTATCATCATCGTCGTTGATATGATTGGTATCAATTCTAACAAATATTATCATCACTATTACCATGATCACCATCGTTGTCATTGTTATTATCACGGTTATGATTTATGTCATTGTTTTGGTTGTTGATCCTCTTCCTTTCTTCATTCTCACAATTCAACTTCACATTGCTATTGCTATTCCATTATATTTATTATCATAATTTTTATCAATAGTATGTATGTCTTCTTCATCATACCGTGGCTAACATAAAGTTTATATCCTACGCAGCTGAGAGATCTAACACTTAATATAAAAAAGTGATGAAAAATTACCTCCATTTCTGACTTCTTGAAATGCGAAGCGAAATATCCATCTATCTATCTATTTATCTCTCTCTCTCTCTCTCTCTCTCTCTCTCTCTCTCTCTCTCTCTCTCTCTGTCTCTCTCTCTATCTATCTATCTATCTATCTATTTTTTTTCCTTCTCCCTTTCTTTCGATCTCTCTCTCTCTCTCTCTCTCTAATACAAACACTTAATATAAAAAGGTGATGAATAATTACCTCCATCTCTGACTTCTTGAAATGCGAAGCGAAATATAATGGTTATTGAAGAGCGGCTGGGCCTCAGATTGACTCGGGAAAGCATGTTATGAGGTAGACGGTGTTGGCAGATGTTATGATGGATTTCCAAAAATAATTATCATTCACGGTGATCATGTCATTTTTCTATGTTTGTGATCTCCTAGAACTATTAAACAGGTTGAAAAGTGTATTTGTTTTCCTGCACTGATGTTGGTTTTGATGTTTTGTTGTAGTTATTGTTTCTGTGTTGTTTTCATCGTGTAAGTCTGCATGATGAGAACAAAAAGAAATATATCATCAAAAGAAATGTATTTTTTCGGTGTAGTAAAAGCAATGGAAGCAATAAGACCAAAGCACATTGCATGAATGAAAGGCCTCCCCTCACCTCGCCCCCCCCCCCCCTGCGCCGAAACTCGTAATCACTGCCATGCGACATGCACGACTCTGCCTGTTAATCAATTATTGGACGTTGACTTAATAGTCTTATATTCCTAAAGAGCTTCCTGATGATGATTAATCTTTGGTGCATCTAAACATCTGTTGCATTGGTATGATTTTTATGAAGCCGCCATTCTCAATCATTCCTTAAGTTTAGGCTATTCACACGATTCACTTCATTCGTAAGTAACGTAAGACGGAGATCAATCAATTCAGTCGGTGAAAGTTCACGAGGCTTAATCATTTCAGTCGAAGTGCTCGCTAGGAAGTTGTTATGACCGACTTTCCGAAACAACAGCAGTTCAGTCTAAATCATAACGTCAGGCTGCAATACGGCCACGAGAGCGAACTTAGCTCACAATAGGCAGTCCTTGGGAAGTTTGTCTCTGGTAATTACTTGGTAATAATTTGATATGCTTTATGTGAATCTCCAGTATTGCACATTTGTTTTTTTCAGCGCGGTAATCCCGTTTTGTTACAAGACCAGTAGAACAGGGTATATACTCTCGCA
>NW_028234403.1:44204123-44209123 GCF_977035675.1 Penaeus japonicus
AATTTTATCATAAATACCAGATGGATTTAATTCCTTATCTAAAAAATGCTGATTATACTCAACTCTTTTTTCTTACCATCGTTTATATATTGATTTAGAGAATTTTTAAATATAACCACAATAAATACATAAGGCTAGCAGTTGTTGCCCATATAGCATACAGCAATAAAAGACTAATATCACAATTATGAAAAAGACACAGATCATATATACTCATCACAAATACTGATGAGTCTTGCACCTATTTGAATCATCAATAAAAATTATCCATATATTAACACAAATCCTCCTTCAATTAGGAAACACATAAAACAACATTTAACAGTAAACCAACAAGAGTATGCTCAGTCACAAGTAACAACAATGATGAAAAGAGAGGTTCTTTATCACAATATCCATCTTAATATATTCTATAAACATCTCACGATGTTACAGATATCAACCTAAGTATACCCATGATTATCAAGCTTACTCTATAACACTTACGATGACACACACACAGAAACTGCTATAAAAGGTGATATGACTCCACATTCCAGCATAAACCAAAAGATAATAAAAAATAATGAGTATGTCTTTTCAATCCATAAAAGGAGTTTTGAACAATCTAAAGAAAGGAAATATACAAACTGGATAAAACAATTCTATAGCTTCACCAAAAGATGCAGGTATTGTACTTAGTACATCATCCTTTAGTGACTAAGTAAAGCTAACTAAAAAAAAGCATGTAGTACAGACTACACAAACTTTGGTTTACAGAAATGTAATGAGGAGGGACAAAACTAGCTCTCTAAGCCTATAAATTAGCCCCTTGCCCCTAACTAGTCCTCCAGTAACTAAGCCTTCAACTCACAATGTATGGCTGCACCATAATCTTGTAGGTGGTCCCTGTCAGTTTAAAAAAACAATATTTTTTTAACGATAGTAATAAGAGGCTACATATGGCCTTAAGTGGTGAGGATACATTGTTTTATGATATGGGTTGTACACTAAATATACAGTCCTTTAGATAAACATCTTTTTACATGCAACATTCTGGACACTGAAGATTTTTGTTTTAATGTCTAAAATAATTTTTCCATCTTTCTCTTCTGAAGAATTGAATCATATAATGAACATCACACACTTAGAAAATATCATATTATGTTCCATTATGTATTTGCTATATCCTATGATCACAGGGATACACTAATTTAAAGCCAAAGCTACAGTCAGAGAGGGATATCTATTCCTAAAGCACAGTTTATAAAAAGGCTTCTTCTAATGTTGCAACACTTTTACTCTTATCTGTGGATGAATTTTAATTTTAAACTTAATTCAAAAAATAGTTACACTTTAAATCAATGGAACAGAACAAAACAAGTTAAAGACCTCAAAATTAATATAAGAATGATCCTGTATTTTGGGGGTTTCATTTTAAAAATTGTAAGTCAAACATTTCCACAGACTTGCCATTCTATCAACTGAGAAGTCCACATCTCTGAAGTATACATTGTTAAAGTAGTCACTGTTGAAGACCATAATTACTAGTTACTTCAAAGCCACCATTACATGCTCACACTTTGTAATTACACAGCCTGGAATCAACAAAATAAGTACTTTCAAAATATTCTTCTTAAAGCTACTCATACAAACAAAGTCTACCTACTCAAGAAGGTCCAAATGAAGGGCTGTGACACCTCCCTCGACCAACTTCTGGAGCAAACTATCAGAACACAGCACCTACCCAAGTACAGTGCAACAAAGGAAATCTACACAGACATTCTACACAATTCCTAGCAACTAAACATAATAATAAGTAGGCCAGCCTGACCTGGGCATTGTACATAGAGAGTCACACAATGTGCGGGCATGTTGTACCATACATCAATACTACAGTGCAGTGAGGTGATCCATTAGCAATAAATGTCTAATAAAAAATTACAAGAGGTATTCCAGCTAATGTGCAACAGTATTATCTACAGAAAATGAGCAATATTGTTAGGTTTCTATTATATTTCACTGATTATTCCCCCCTCTTTCCTATCACATCAACTAATGTCACTTTGGGTTTTCTTCAGTCTGTCTGACTTATTCATAAACCTTGAAAATATTGTCTAAATTCAAAACCCAAACATGATATGAAAAGTTTGAACATGTATTAGGTATGTCTTTGTAAGATCTTGTTACACCTTGGTTTTCCATATGATAATTCCTTTTTTTCACATCACTGTTCAAGCAAAAAATCTAAAAGTAAAAGCTTCTTGAAAAATAATCTGACCTTTCAAGATACCAAGATATTCTCACAATTCTCAATAGGGTTAATTAAGCTCGTCATGCAGATTCACATCTATCTTTGTCTTTGTTAGTCCTCATACTATCACAAAACACAAAAGCATATCACAGGTACTGAGATCTGCACCGCTGTCACAAACACAATTGTCAACTTATATTCAATTATTCACTTTCCTCATGATGTCGTATACTTCCTATTATTATATCTTTACTCTAATATATTAATTTCCCAATAGCAGAAGTAACTTAGCTTCGCTTACAGCATAGCATAATGAACATTCCATGTTAAATATGAAAAGCCTATTTCACACCATTAGCTCCATGCTCTGCCACATACGACTGTAAGAACTGCCTAGTCAATATATATTCCTGAACTTTGTAAAAGAACATAAAAAAGCATCCCAACATGGGGGAAAATAAAATGAACTTTAACTATCAAATCTAAGACATATTTTCCCTTTATAATTCCTACAAAAGCTATTTTCCCACAAAGTTTTTTTCATCTTATCACCAGTTAATTGTTTGTGAAAGGACATTTTACAGTCTATAAGATACCCTAAAGTAGAACAACTTCAAAATTTTAAACATAAATATGCCATAGTCGTATGGTATTTGTGGCACTTTAAAAGAGCTTTTACTGTCTTCTCAAAATAAAAACATGCATATAAAGCACATAACAAAGAAAATCTAATGATTCAAGTACTGTCTTCTTATATATATAAAACCTTGACCAAAAAGGTCACCTAACACCTGTATACTCACAACCAATCACTCTTTCTTTTTATATATATCATATTGAATAAGCTTGAATATCACTGAGATCCTTCCATTCATACAGAAAAAAGTTTATTCTGCATAATCACAACATTTCGGCTTCCTGATGCGAGTATTTGCGGAGCTGTGCCTGTAACTTTTGCAAAACTGTCTTTACATTTCTCTTGCAGTAAGCTTCGGCATCTAAAAAGAATAATATGATATAAGTATTCTGTGTAAATCAATAATATCATAAGATATTTCATTTCAAAGGGAAATAACTTGTGTATATCATCTACAAATTATAAAAAACATATATTTCAGAATAATTAAAACAAAATAGAAGAAAAGGAATAAAATGCAGAGTGAATCTCACCTTTTATCAGAAAACCTGAATCTTTTATGGTTTTGCATTCTGTTTTCCATATCCAATAAATATGGAACATAACAGCAGTGAAATACTCATTCAGAACATGTCTTACATTGCCACGGCTATTACACTCCCTGAAAATATAAGAACAATATACATAAATATACATATATATATACAACATTAACATCAGTAAAAGGGAGAAGTCTGTGAGGAGGACATTGAAATACTTCACTTCCTTAAATTGCATAATTTCTTCCATCCTATATTTTTTACAATTACTCACTTGAATATTTTCAAGTCACTTGTTTCTTCCCTTAAACATTCCAGAATGGGCCATATCTTAGGATGTTCAGCCATCTTAAGAAGTGTGTGTTTTCTATTATTTTCCAGACTTGCAGTATGTTATACGAGTCTCTATATGTTATATTGGCAAAGTGATACCATTTAGCATTTGACAGTAAGCCCTACTTACACAACTGAAGGAATAAATTGCTTGTATTTTCAAGAGAAGGACAATTTTAATACAAAAGTGATCCAACCCCACGAAACATGAAGGGGTTAGCACAAAACTTTCAACTGCTTTGATCACCATCCAATCAACTGCAACTCATAAATATATATTGCTAGCAACTTTGCACAACTGTGTTGCTATCCTATTTTAACCAATACAACATAAAATACAAAAACATTCTTAACCCGTTGCCAACGGGGGATAGATTTCCTTACCCAGGCTCCAGGGTGGCTTTTATTTCTGAGTGAGGCAGCTTCAGCAACATACCTTGATTTTTTCCACTCCCTTTTAGTCACTCATTGTAGAGCTAGAGCCATTTTTGTGTTTTGTTTTTTTGTGTGTTTTACTGTTTTTAGAGACTTATATCTGTCATATCATAGGTTCTATCAATTCTGCAGTTGACTAAAATTGTAGTTCAGGGTCCATATCAACTAATATTTTTCTTTATACTCCATGTGATAGAAGTATTGCTATCTCAGGGGAGAGCAAAAAACAACTTTATTATTCCAAACTTCATGACGCCCTTCGTCAGGCAAGAGCTCCTGCGTCATGTATGACGAAAAAACTCATCACCCATCGTTAACGGGTTAATAAGTTTTAGTCAGACTAAAAAAACTTTAAATATTTCAAATTTTGCAGAAAACATGTTATACTCACTTGTTGAGATGACCTTCCCGGAGAGTTTGCAATGATATGCGAGTTACGTTGATGGAAAGCACCATGAATGGAAACTGGGAGTGCTGGTCATGACTTAAACGGAAGATGTCCCTTGCCAATGGCAGTACTGCTTCATAGGTTAGCAAATGAAGAGCATGAACCAAGCCTAGTAAGCCAACACCTCGGAGATCTGTTGCTGGATCCAAACCCTGTAAACAAAGTGACCTATAACAACATATATATGTCATGTACCCACTCCTTTTATCTGATCAAACCACTGCATCTTCTACCATTATTTACTCTAATGTGAGTCATTTGAAAACTGTAGTTACATGAAAATTCTTTCTTTACCTCCACTGCTATATCAAAATGTATATATTCTTTCTCCCTTCCCTGCTTTACCTTTTCCTTATTCACAGAGTACTAATATGG